>NW_021703767.1:107167663-107258837 GCF_005190385.1 Monodon monoceros | reverse complement strand
CTCTCTCTCTCTCTCTCTCTCTCTCTCTCTCTCTCTCTCTCTTTCTCTCTCTCTGCCTCTCCCCCACCCCCAGTGAGGAATAGCACAGGGAAGGAATGAGTCTTTACAAAACACAGCAGTACATCTTGGGTGGTGCAGAAAGGCAGGGATTACAAATGCAGGGGATGGGTTGGCAGAGAGAGGCACCTCTCCCCAGCTCTGTGGATTCCACATTCTTCCCTGAGGGGAGTGGCCCCTTTGCCTGCAAACCTATACCACCAGCAGCCAGGGCGTCAGCAAGTGCCCTGAGAGCTGAGTTTCCAGAGTTTTCTGGAAACCGGTCCGAGCTGTACCTCTGTCACCAAGGATGTACCAGGATGTGTGAAACGCTTATTCCACTTGACAGTTTTAAAATTGCCATTTATATGTGCTTTTAAATTTTATTTAATAAAGGAACAATGCTTTATAATAAAAGCCCACTTGGTGATTAAAATCAGTTTATTGATGGCTAACAAACACAAGGAAAAGCTGATATAAATCTTTATGAGGCCCACAGCTGCTTGTCGACAATCACTCCGCTCCCAACCATGTTTTCTCTGAAGCATCGTGTCTCTCACTTTCCCCCAACTTTGTTTTGGCCTAGTAATTCTATCCTGTTGCACAATTGCTCATCCTTTATCCTCCTGTTTTTGATTACCAACTGTTCTTTATTTTAAATGTAGTTACTGGCTAATTAAATAGAAATTAACTACATTTAGAGACAGGGTTCCCAATTATTGGATTATTGCTTCTTCCTGTGGCAAATATTCATTCTTCTTTAGGCAGTTCTGACAGCAGAAATCCCAAAGGCAAAGTCCGACACCCTTTGTCAAGGCCCCTTAGGACAACTACCTGCTATACCCAGAGTTTCAGGAAGTAGGGATGGGATGCTCTCTTCACCCATTAGGACCTAAGCAAGCTGGGCTGTAACCAGAGCTGTTTCCTGTTGTGATTCGGTTAAACCATTTCCGATTTAAGACTCTCCTACCAGAAGGTCAGGTTTATTTCACTGAAGAAGGGGGAAAAAACCATCTTCTGATTTTCTTCATTTTTGGAGACAGCTGGAATGCATCTTCCTTTCCACCCAAACACTGAACACTGTTTGGTTGAGTGAAGCAGAGGCTGGCTCCCTTCCTGGGTTGGGTGGAGCATGTGGACTAAATCAGTCAGATTCAGGGAACAGCTGAGCTGAAGGCTTCCTACTTTCAGGTCAGATCCATTGTGCTAATCACCTAGATAATCTGATACGGATATCATTTATTCCAAAATAAGAACAAGAAATGCATCGGTGACAGAATTCAATAGTCCAAGCCTTTTTCAATCTTAACATGTGCTTCTGTAGATTGCACAGATGTATATAAATTCTGCAGGGGTGTGTCTCCTCATTAACATTGCCTTCTCATCAGGAGATGTCTTCTCCTGTCTTTGCCTATTATTAAGCTACCCATCTATCAAGGTTCAGTTCAGGCCCATCTCCTCTTTCATGAAGACTTTCTCTAAGATACTGAGTCACGTCCCAGCTCCATTACTTAATAGCTGTGTGGTCCTGAGTTAACCCTCTGAAGTTCTCTAGTTCTTATTTTCCTAATAAGGAAAATGGGGCATTATCGTTAAGATCAAAATGTTTAATAAGTGTGAAGAATATTGTTAAGTTCTACACAGATGTGAGACACCATTATAATTCCATTATAACTCCTTATTATTGCATCCTAGAATGCTATTTTGGGCATTCATTTTATCATACCTTACATCATTACTTAATTGTTCCTGATATGCCTATCTGTTCTCTCTTTAGGTTGTAAATGACTAGAAAGTAAATAATCAAAGATAGATTTACCTAGAAGGGGGACACAACCTTGTTTATAATAGCAAAAAAATGGAAAATTGCCTAAAAGTACAATATAAGGGACTGGGATTGGTTTTAAAAAGTAGGTTACATATTCATTTAATGGAATACAGTTTGGTCAGTAAAATGAAAGGGAAGGATGTAAAGAGCTAGAAGGAGCATCACTCTTACTCTCACAATGAGCGTAATTAGATTATCTTCAAAATCACAACTTTTCTATGTTAACTTATCAAAGAGCTGAGGTTGCAAATCAAACAACAGATCTAAATCCTAAGAAGGGATAATGTCTGCAAAGAGAAAGGGAATGCAAAGTACTCACTTGGGGTAGATGACACCAGACACCAGTAGGTGAGTTCAAATAAAATAGCCGATAAGTTGGTGAAGATGGAATACAGGCTGACAGACAAGTGTGAAACCCCTGAGGGTCACAGAATTTATGGGATTCTATACTTCTTTCAGGCTCTTTCTCCACAACCTTTACAGATGCTCACAGAAAAGATCGGAAAGAGCCCTAACTTGGATCCATCATGTTGAAGACCTAGGAGAGTGGTAAAGCCATTTTGTGGGAGGGGCAAGAAATACTTGCTGCATCCAACTCTCCTACTTCCAATAGGGAAAAAAAACGCCTTAATCTGCAGAAGGAAAGTGCACCAAGCACTGCTGCCCTTAGGGCATTGGAGAAAACTCATTGCAAATGGGTGAAAGGAGACAAAGGAAAAAATCAGGGAGGGATAGGATTACACACTGGGCCCGCAAACACAGCCGGGGTAGGGTAAGAGAACTGAAAGGCCATATCCCATATGGTGCAGGCCTAAGACTAAGGCTTATTCAGAACACAGAGAATAGATTCCCACACCACACTTCCCCCACTGCAAGCTAGCAATAACAAGTTACTTGAATAACAAATAACAGTAGAATACTACTGAGAGAGAGATGGGAGAAAAATAAGAGCAAGCAAAGAAACTCTTGCTGAGGTACAATGCAAAGAGAACACCTAAAATTCAGAATCAAACAGACGTTGTTCTGGTAAATTCACTTCCAACCTAATCAGTAGGTGTCTCTATAAGAAGTTGAAGTCTGTGATGCATTGAGGATAAGCATAGCAATCCAAACCTAGAATGCTTCAAGCCACTACATTGAAGGCTAACAGAAGAAAGGTACCCTCATATTAAGGCTTAAAAACTACTTACTCAAGTCTCTACTAACCTACACAAGATGATCAGCTTTCACCAGAAAATTACCAGACATATGAAAAGGCAAGAAAAAATACACTCCAAAGAAACAAAGCAAACATTGGAACCAGATACAGTTATGATACAGATGTTGGAACTATCTGACAGGGAATTTTAAATAACTATAATTAATATGTTAATGGCCCTAATGAAAAAGGTGGACAACACGCAAGATCAGATGGTTAATTTAAGCAGAGAGACAGAAACTATGAGAATCAAATCAAATCAAAATGGTGGAAATGAAAAACACAATAATAGAGAAAATGATGCCTTAGACAGTTTCATTAATAGACTCAGATAGATGGGGCATGAATCAGTGAACTGGAAGGTAGCTCAATGTAAATTACCAAGAATGAAGCACAAAGAGAAAAAAAGAGTGGGAGGAAAAACAGAGCATAATATCCAAGAGTTACAGGACATTATTAAATATTCTAACATATGCATAATTGGAATCCTAGAAGTAGAAGAGAGAGAGGGGGGCACAAGATACATCTGAAGAAATAATGACCAAGAGTTATCTAAACTTAATTTAAACACTAAACCACAGATCCAGGAAGTTCAGAGGGCATAAAAGTAGGATGAAACAACACACATACAACACACCTAGCCATATCATGAGATTCAAACTGCTGAAAACCAATGACAAAGAAAAAAATATTAAAGGAAGCCACAGAAAAAGAAACATTACATACAGGGGAACAAAGAAAAGAGTTGCAACAGAACCAGTGCAAGCCAGAAGACAGTGAAGTGACATCTTTAAGTACTAAAAGAAGAAAATAAAACAAAACAAAAACCTGTCAACCCAGAATCCTATACCCAGCAAAAATATCTTTCAAAAAAGAAAAATACTTTTTCTGACTTACAAAAACTAAGGGAATTTATTACTAGGAAACATACTCTATAAGAAATGTTAAAGGAAGTTCTTCATGCAAAAAGAATATGATATTGGACTGAAGCTTGGATCCACACAGAGAAATGAAGACCTTGTAAATGGAATAAATAAATGAAGGCAAAATAAAATTCATTTCTTTTCTTATTTTTGATTGCTCTAAAAGATAACTTTTCAATGTTGGAAACAATGATAGGGGCAATGTAGTCTGTGTTCATAGCACATGTAAATGTGAAAGGCATGAAAATAATAGCACAAAGGATAGAAGGGAGGAATTGAGACTATATTTCTTCTAGGTCCTTACACAACACATAAAAGACTATAATATTTGAAGGCAGGCCAGATTAATTAAAGGTGTATATTGCAAACCCTAGAGAGACCACTAAAAATATTTTTTAAAGAGGAATGAGTAATAAGTCAACAGGGGAGATGAAACAGAATAAAAAAACATTCTCAATTAACACAAGAGAAGGCAGGAAAAGAAAAAAAGGACAAAGGGAATAAATGAACTCACATTAATTTTAAAGACAGATTGGTTAAAAGTAAAAGGACGAATGAAGAAAAATATGCCATGCAAACACTAATCAAAAAAAGAAAAAAAAGCTGGAGTAGCTATGTTATCAAAGAAAAACTTCAAAACAAGAGATATTATCAGGGATAGAGAGGTATACTACATAATGATAAAAGGTTTACTTTTTCAAGAAAATGTAACCAATTAATTTGTGAATGCACCTAACAGCACAGATTCAATAGACATGAGGCAAAAAGAGATGGACCTGAAAGGAGGCATATACAATTACCTCTCAGTAACTAATAGAAGAAGCAGACAGATAATTATCATGGAAATAGAAGACCTGAACAACGTGATTAACAATCAGACCAAATTGACAGATATAGAACACTCCACCCAACAATAGCAGAATACACTTTCTTTTCAACTACACATGGAACATTCACCGATATGTATCATATTCTGTGAAATAAAACAAACTTTAAAATATAGAAACCACTCAAAGTATGTTCCCAGACCATAATGGAATTAAACTAGAAATTAATAATATAAAGATATCTGGAAAAATCCCCAAATATTGGAAATTAAACAACTGTCTTCTAATAATCTATGAACAAAAGAGAAAGTCTCAAGGGATTAAAAAAGAATTTTGACTGAAAGAAAATAAAAACACACATATCAGAACATGTGGAATGCAGCTGCAGTAGTGCTTAGAGAGAAATTTAGGAATTAAATGCTTACAAGAGAAAAAAGCTCTCAAATCAATAATCTAGGCTTCCATCTTTATAAACTAGAAAAAGAAGAGCAAAACACACTTAAGTTACACATAAGCTGAGGAAAGAAAATAATAAAAATTAAAAAAGAAATCAACAAAATTAAAAACAGAAAACAATAAAGAAATATTAATGAAACCAAAAGCTGATTCTTTGAAAAGACTGACAAAATTGATAAACTTTTGGCCAGACTGACCAAGAAAAAAAGAGAAAAGATATAAATTACCAACATCAGGAACAAAAGAGGGGATATCATTACAGACCCTACAAATATTAACAAGATTGTAAGGGTATATTATGAACAACTCTATGCCCAGAAATTTGATAACTTATATGAAATGGAATCCAGGAAAGATACAAATTACTAAAGCTCACTAAAGAAGAAACTAGATAAATCAACAGTCCTATATCTATTAAAGACATTTAATTTGTACTTTAAAAACCTTCCAAAAAGAAATCTCCAGGCCCAAATAGATACAATAGATAGAAGTCAACAGTGAATTCTATCAAACATATAAGAAAGAAATAATATAAATTTAACACAACTTTTTTCAGAAAACAGAAATGACACCAGAATTGCCCTAATACCAAGGCCAAAACAACATCGCGAAAGAAGAAAACTACAGAGCAACATCCCTCATGAATACAGATGAAAAGTAAATCTTACCAAAATGTTAGCATATTTAATGCAGAGAATATAAAAAAGATAATACATCACGGCCAAGTAGCCTTGCTCACAGGAATGTAACACTGGCTCGATATTTGAAAATCAGTCAATGTAAGGCACCGTAATAACAGACTAAAGAAGAAAATAGATGCAAGAAAAGCATTTGACAAAATTCTACCCCCATTCATGATTAAAACTATCAGCAAACTAGTTAGAGAAACTTCCGAAACCTAATAAAAGACATCTGCAAAAAGCCTTTGCCTAACATCATTCTAAATAGTTAAAGACTCAATACTTTACCTCTAAGAGAAAAAGGCAAAAGATATCCACTTTCACTACACCTATTTAACATCATATGGGGACTCCTAGCCATTACAATAAGACAAGACATGGAAATAAAAGGCATGTCATCTATTCACAGCCTACCACAACAAAGAATTATCCAGTTCAAAATGTCCATGTAGAAATTTCCAAATAATTTACACAAAAGCTCTTAGAACAACTAAATGAGTTTAATAAAGTCTCAGGATACAAAGTCAGTGAAAACAAAACCGTGGTATTTCTATACACTAGCACTGAACAACTGAAATTCAATATTAAAATAACAATACCATTTACAATTGCGCCAAAAAACCCAACTTAGGTATAAATATAAAAAAATTATGTGGGTTCTGCATGATGCAAAGAACAAAATACTAAAGGAAAAAAAGTAAGAAGACCCAAACTAATGGAGAAACAGATCATGTCCTTGGATTAGAAGATTTAGTATTATTAAGATGTTACATCTCCCCAATTCATTATATAGATTAAATGCAATTCCAATGAAAAAATCCAGCAGGCTTGTACATAGGTATTGACATGGTGGTTTTAAAGTTTATATGGAAAGGCAAAGGAACGAGAATTGCCAAAAAAATTTGAAAAGAATAACAAAGTTGGAAGACTCACACTATGTAATTCGGTGTTACTGTAATGCTATAGTAATCAATACAGTGGTTATGGAGAAAGGATAGACACATAGATCAATGGAACAGAAGAGAGAGACCAGAAATAAAACCACATAAATACAGTCAACTGAGTTTTGACAGTAAGGCAACTACAATTCAATAGAGAAGACAGTCTCTTGAAACAAATGGTTCTAGAACAACTGAATGTCCATATGCAAAGGGAAAAAAACCTCCTCAGCCTGTATCTCATACCTCACACAAAAATTAACTTAAAATGAAGCATAGACCTAACATATAAAACATAAAGCCAAAAGCCTTCTCAAAGAAAACACAGGAGAAAATGATGTGCATGGCCTTGGATTAGGCCAGTGATTCTGAACAAAGTCACCTTTATATGCCAGGGGACATTTGGCAATGTCTAGAACGTTTTTGATCATCATGAATAGGTGGCAGGTGTGGGGGAGGAGGGAGTTCTACAGGCATCTAATGGGTAGAGGCCAGGGATGCTGCTAAACATTCTACAATGCACAGAACAGTCCCTCACAGCAAAGAATTATCCAGTCCAAAATGTTAATAGTGCCACCATTGAGGAAGCCTGAGTTAGGCAAAGAGTTGTTTTTTGTTGTTGTTGTTGTTGTTTTTGCGGTACGCGGGCCTCTCACTGTTGTGGCCTCTCCCGTTGCAGAGCACAGGTTTTGAACGCGCAGGCTCAGCGGCCATGGCTCACGGGCCCAGCCGCTCCGCGGCGTGTGGGATCTTCCCGGACCGGAGCACGAACCCGTGTCCCCTGCATCGGCAGGCGGACTCTCAACCACTGTGCCACCAGGGAAGCCCAGGCAAAGAGTTTTTAAGATACAACAACAGAGTCATGATCCATGAAAGAAAAAAAGTTAATAAACTGGATTGTATTAAAATAAAAAAATTTTCTCTGTAAAAACTTCTGCTTTTGATTAAGAGAATGAAAAGGTAAGTCAAACTGGGAGAAAATATTTTAAAATCATATTTGTAAAAGGACTTATATCCAGAGTATATAAAGAACTCCTAAATCGTAACAATCAGAAAACAACCCAAAGTTTTAAAACAGGAAAAGAGCTGAACATATACTTTACCTAAGAACATATTCAGATGAAAAACAAGCATAAGAAAAACCCTCACCATCATTAATCATTAGGGAAATATAAATTAAAACCACAATAAGGTACCACAATATGCCTATTAGAATATTTAAAATGTAAAAAACCTGGCAATACCAAGTGCTGATGAGGATGCAACATGGCACAGCCACTTTGTGAAACAGTTTGGCTGTTTCTTATAAAGGTAAACATATACCTACCACGTGACCCAGCAATCCCACTCCCAGCCGTGCATCCAAAAGAAAAGAAAACGTTCGTACCAAAACCTGTAAGTAAATATTCATAGCTGCTTTAAAATTGGAAACAACCTAGATGTTCTACAAACTGTGGCACATAATAGAATACTTTCAGCAACAGAATAGAATGAACTACTGATTCACAAAATAGCATGCATGAATCTTACCTGCATTTTACAGGGTGAAAGAAGCCAGACCCAGAATTGTTGGGTTCTATTCACATGGCACTCTGGAAAGGGCAAGATCGTAAGGAGGAAAACCAATGAGTAGCTGATGGATCAGGGGCTGTGGGAGTTGTCTCTACGGGAATAGCAGGAGAAACTTTGGGTTGATGCAATTGTGTATGGAATGATGGTTGATAATACTACTTTATGCATTTGCCAAACCTGATAGAAACATACAGCACAAAAAGTGAATTTTACTACAGGTTAAAAAAAAAAATCTACCAGGATGTGGGAGAAAAGATGGAATGCAGATTGTGACAAATGCATTTAACTTATTATAAATGGATCACGTAAGCACACTGAAGGGGGATGGGGAGAAAAGGAGCCAACCTAAGCAACTTTAGATAAACAGTGTTTTGATTTGATGCAAGGCTAAAGTACACAAACACTGCACTTCAGTTGTTTCTCACAGGGGGATGGGCTAGGAATTCTGACACTACTTATTTTGTATAGTTGGATTAAACAAATAGCTAAATATATTGTAGATAATCAGAGTCAGGTCTCTCACTATTGGAGAAAGAAGTTAACACATAAGAAAACAGGGAAGGCTGTGATGACTCCTGTGGTGCTCAACTGGATTCAAAGGTATCAATATGCACCCATGTTTTAAATGTTAAATTTGAAAAAGTTTTAAATATATACAGATAAATTGGTACAGAAATATAGATATGTGTGTATGCATGAGTTAATGTATACTTACACACACACACACACACACACACACACATTCTTGGTTCTATCTACTGAGAGGGGTTAGAAACAGCGACACCTCAGTAACAAGGTGAACACCTAACTCCTGATGGTATTGGTTTCTAAATACCACCCTCCAATATAAGAGATCAGGGATCTTTGGAGAACTGTTTGATTTCAGGGGCTGGGGTAGTTGATGATCCTGGAGCATCTGTGGTGTTTGAATGTAGGCAGTACAAAAAGTGCATAGGAACCAATCTGAAAGAGCTCCCAATAATCAAAGCTGGAACAATTTGAACAACAAAATAAAAAGCAATAGTACAATATTAGATTTTAACAAAGAGAATAAAATAAATGTTCATGAGTCCACATGGATATAAATGATTAAATAAATATATGGGAGAGGAGGAACAGCTCTTCCTCAGAGAAGAATACTGATAAATAAATACAGAAGGGACATGAGGGAAATAGAAAATCACCATTAAAATACCACAGTAATCGTTGCTGATGGCAAGATCCACCAAAGTATGCTAAAAAGAGTAGACAAATATTTAAGTAGAAATAGCTCTGCACTATTTTTATCATTCTTCTTTAGCTCCAAAACTGTTTCAAAAAAATTTTTTTAATAATAATGAAAAGAGAAGAATATTTAGTAACATGGAAAGATGTTTATGATTTATTAAATTTTTGAAAGCAGTATGATTCTAATTTTGTGTACACCTACACACACACACAAACCAAAATAATTTAAACAAAAGTGTGAGAAATATCTATCTCTTGGTGGTGACAATATAGGTGATTTAGATTTCATTTTATTACTATTGTTATAATAATAATTATTATTATTGCTTATCAGTATTTTCTAAAATTTTCTACAATGACCATGCATTAATATTAGAATAATAAAAATATATTTAAAACACTCCTTGAAGGATGTGTTACATGTCTTCTGTACTTCAAGTTGTGTTGAAAACAATAGTGGGTACTGTCAAAGTGAATTCTTGAATTGAAGCACTGCCTTGCTATTCCTCCCCTTTTTTTTTTAACATCTTTATTGGAGTATAACTGTTTTACAATGGTGTGTTAGTTTCTGCTTTATAACAAAGTGAATCAGCTATACATATACATATATGCCCATATCTCCTCCCTCTTGCATCTCCCTCCAACCCTCCCTATCCCACCCCTCTAGGTGGTCACAAAGCACCGAGCTGACCTCCCTATGCTATGCAGCTGCTTCCCACTAGCTATCTATTTCGCATTTGTTAGTGTATATAAGTCCATGCCACTCTGTCACTTCGTCCCAGCTTACCCTTCCCCCTCCCCGTGTCCTCAAGTCCATTGCTATTCCCTTTTGCAACATAGATAACTATCCCCCTAATTTATATTCATATACAGCACTTATCTTAGTGCTCTGCACAAAATACTCAGTAATAATAGAATTATAAATATAGATTCTGCTATATTTAAATTAGTATAAAGTGAAGTACACCTGAAAAAATAAGTAACATATCTATATCACCTGATAAATAGAAATAATGGAAAACATTTAGAGCTAAGTATGTAGTAGCATACTGTATGCTAGGCACTATTCTAAGCACTTTACATGTATTAACTTATGTAATCCTCACCACAACTCAGGGGTTTTTCCCCATTTCATAGATGACAAAATCTAGGCATAGAGATTAAGTAATTTGCACAAAGTCACACAGCTAGCAAGTAGCAGGCAGCAATATAAAGCACTTCTATAATCATTATCATTTTACCTCTCACAGCAATTCATTGAGTTAAGTATCATTACCCGAATTATCAGATTTATAACCTGACGCGCAGAGAAATAGGTGACTAGCCTAGCTGAAAGTGACAGGAGTGGGACACCTGACCTCAAAACACATGATTATTCAGCTATATCATGCTGCCTCATGCATTAACATGAAGTGGGCAAACCAAAACAGGAAACCACCAGAGAACTGTCAAAACACATCTCCAGTGGAGAATTCTAAACATGGATTAGTTCTTTCCCAAGTCTGCTTAAATTTCACACCATCCACCTGCATGTTTTTTTCTTCTCTACCAGCTGAGAAGGTGACATTTCCTGTTCTCTGGTTTAAATCAGAGAAGCTTGCAGTACTATAATCACCAATGAAGCTACATATTAGCTTACAGAGATTTTTTTTTTCTCCTTTAAATTAAAGAGGCAGTGAAAGGTACAATCTTGCTTCTGTTCCCAGACCTCTGAGAAAGTCATTGTGGGCATTCTCCGGCAAAAAGAAAGTAACTTCGTTTGTAGAGAATAATGCCCTGTTGACAAGTTGGCAGGGCTGCCTTGTTTAGAAAAGAATGTGCAGAAAACCTGAAAGATAATTAACGTGTGGTGACCTAACAGCATGCATCAGGGCCGTAGTACGCCTGGCAGAGGCAGATGTGGCCACACAGTTCATTAACACTGTATAGTTTGTTTAATTCCAGTTGGACAATTAGAGAATGGTCTAGAACCTAGATAGAACCCCAAATAGACTCTCTGATCTCAGCTGCAGTGGGGTGGTTCTAAGCCACCACCTTGGGCCCCAGGAGATTAGACCAGAATTCCTCATAAACCTATTTGCTTTTCTTTAACAATCATCTCTACATTGCCCATCATGATGGAGGAGAGCCATTGCATAGATGGTCAAAACAAAGGAGAAGTTTACAACTGACCTTACGGTGTACTACACAATGATTCCAGTATTAAGCTTACCTTTTAACTTACGTTTTGTGTCAATTAAAATCACAGGTGCTTCCAATTTTACAGAATGAATAAATTTTAGTAAAATTGTTTGTGAAGTGATTTTCTATTAATGTAATTCTGTTCTGCTTATGATTTAAGAAGACTAAAGATATGTTTCACTGGAGGAAAAAATTAGCTAGGTAGCACTGATTTTTTTTGTATTTTGAAATGCTTTATAACAATGTGAGAACGTTCATTACTCTCCTGAGAGTTCTCCTATCCCCACCTTTTTTTTTCTCCCTTCCCTTTCCTAGACCATGAAAATCCTCACTTGGGCCCAAAGATGTTCTGTCTCCCCCCTTGCAACTCTTGAAATTCAGAGATCTCTTTCTGCCTCTGTGTATTTAGTGCCCAACAGAGCTAGAATGGACTATCACATACAGTCGATAGGTGCTGCTCTAAAGTATGAGGGACCCCAACCTGATATACCCACTTACGAATTCTCTCATGCAAACAGGTGTTGCATTCAATAAGTTCACTGACCTTGAAAGTCTATCAGACGAATCTGTTTACAATGCTACACTTGCAGTGTGTTTTCTCTGAGCCTGGAAACTGATGGTGAGGGAAGCAATCCAGCATTATGCTGAGCAAACAGGGAAAGCTAAGCTGCCGCTAAATATTTTCCAAAAGTCATCCTCTGTGAGGTTAATCTGCCAACAGATAAACAAGTGTCTTTGAGTCATTTTCAAAAATTAAATAAGGACAGAATTTTTTCTAGGCCACATATACAGCCTGTCAGAGCAACACGAACTACTTGCCAAATGCCTGGACCACCCCCGCCCCGCCTGTCTTTAGCTGAAGAAAGAGAACATGTGCAGATTGTGTTTATAGCTGTGGGTCAGTGTGGGGTGTCACTGATCTGATCAATGCCACCGTGTGCCCTGGGCAGAACTCCAGCCTCCCCAGCAAAGGATTGCTAGATCTCGCCAGGATTTCTGTTGAGCCATTATGTTCTCTTTCTCTCTTTCTACCTGCCTTTTCCTGACTGCCGGGAAGGAGTAAGGTGGCTTTGGCAACTCCTCTACACTCCCACATCTATTTTTCTACGGAGTAAGGCAAAAAAACATTTTGTGACCTCACTCTCACCCCTTCCAAGGAGAGGGGACCAGAATCTCCAACATTAAAGCTTACTGCTGGTACTATGCCCAGCATGGCTTCTTTCACCTAGTGAGCCTGAGCAGCTCAGTGAGAATGAGACTTTACCCAAAGCTAGCTCCATTCGGCAAATGGCGTAGGCTTCCTGGCTTTATTTCCTCAGCTCTGGAGCTCATCATGCCATAAACCACAGGGGCTTTGTAGGTATGTTATTATATTAGCACCATATGGAGAATACTCATGGAACTCACATGCAGAACGTGTGATGTCAGACCAGTTTACATGAGTCCAAATTTTGTGCAGCTGTTACAATCAGATGTTTCATTTCATTTTTTATGTCAGCACCAGCCCAATAAATCCACTAATTCTGAGACTGAAAAGTAAAGAGAGTTCTGTGTGCTCGCACGTGTTTCGGAGCTGGGAAGCTCTGTACCACATCTGTGCAGACCTGCTCTCGCTACCAGGGGTCACACCAGAGCCTTGGCTCCTGTACTCCTCACAGAAGGGCAAGAATGATTTCTATGGAAATCAGTAGAAAAGCAAATACGAAAGACAGCAACTTTCATACAAATGAGAAACTATTACCTAAGATTGAATGTGCTCTTAGAAATAGACTCTTGCAAAGAAAATATTCAGGAAAGACGTTGCAGTTTCTTTAGAAGGTATTTGATAAAAACAACACATCAAAAATAATTAGCCTCTGACGAGTTAGAAAAGTGTTTGCTAACAAGTGTCGCTGACTCTACCTCTTAAAGAATCATCAAGCCTGTCTTGGGTTTGCCTTAGTGAGGGCAAGATGAATCACTGTCTTTCACTAGTAAAGTAAAACCCCAAAGGTTGCCACCAAAATAATGCTGATCTTCAAAAATAAATAACTCTTAACATTTCCTTGGAATTAAGGATAGAAGGCTACACATTTTTTTAATGTCTGAATTTTTAGATTTATATATGCTATTTATGACTCTCCATAACATGACAACACACGTTATTTAAAAATAAATGCTGATAGCACAGGGAGATCAGCTCGGTGCTTTGTGACCGCCTGGAGGGGTGGGGTAGGGAGGGTGGGAGGGAGGGAGACGCAAGAGGGAAGAGATATGGGAACATATGTATATGTGTAACTGATTCACTTTGTTATAAAGCAGGAACTAACACACCATTTATACTCCAATAAAGATGTAAAAAAAAATGCTGAGAACCATGGATCTTCTGTGATTCATTTGGGAAAGGTTGTGGTTCTTTGTGATTTGTTTAAGAAAAAAAAAAAACCCAGAAATTTAGAGGTTAAAAAGAAAAAGAGGGCATTCTCTGCTGTTCTGGACTGGTGCAGGCACAGTTTCTGGGCCTAAGTTAAGACGTGATAAAAGGTTATTTCCTCTCTGCCCCATTCTCATCGCTCTACTTCAGGGATTTTCACAGGCTCATCTCCATGCCTTGTGACGCAGCAGAGTAAACCTCTGCAAACACAACAGCCTGTCAGAAAGTGGCTCCCACATAAGAAGCATTATGGAATTGCTTGCCTGACTTGTCTCCCCTCCCTGTATGGATTTTTGAAATTCAAAGAAAACAAATCAAAACTTCTGAAGAAGAGAGTTTATCTTCTGAAGAAGAGAGAAAACATTCGGCTGCAGCATGCTGTGAACATTTCAGGGCCTGCTTCTCCTTCCAGATGCATGGCGTGCCTCGCTACTTGAGACAGAAAATCCCCTGCCTTGTTCCATAAGCAGGCACATAGAGCAGATTTCATGAGCTCCTGGGCACAGTCTAGACTCTGGTTCTTAATGCTCAGTCATTAAAATTGCTATAGGAGATGTAACTCTGTTGGGTGTTATTTGGGAAGATCCCCCCCACCGAACGGCATCTTCCCAGATATGGCGGGGAGAAGGAATGGAGCTCAATTTAGCAACAAGGAAAGGGTGCGCTTGGAATGAGGCTTAATCAGCTTGCTTTGGAAGATGCTGCTCTTTGAACAGAAAGCTTTGCTCCACTGCACCATCAACTTCAAAGATTCCTGAAACTCTCTGGACCTGAGGAAGTATGCTAAGAGGCTTAACAGTCCTTTCTGAGTATGGTGCTGAGATGTTGTATATAATTCAGAGTAGGTAAGTCATGTAGCAGTACATGACTGACAAGCAACTGCTGGCAATTCTCATTTAGGAATATCAGAAGATTTGCATGAGGGCCTGGTGGCAATTGTAGCAATTATACAAATCGCTAAAGTGTGAAAGTTAAATCTTGTGAAAGATTCAGCTCTTGGTGAATGAAACCCTTCTGGATGTTTTTTTGCTCTTCTTTTTTTCATGACTCATTCTACTGAAGACTAAGCTTTCATCATTCTCTTAACAGTCATATTGTTTTCCCTGTGACAAATGTATATCCATTTAATGAGGACATGTAAGAATTTGCAGCTTAAAATAAGTCTTATAGTAAAAAAATTTTGTACTATAAGCCTGATTTCTGGAGGTGGTTTTATTCTTATATTATTGCTGTTTTTTGTATCTCTTACTCTCAACCCCTCATCCCTTAAGAGATATGCATCTTTGAGTTGAATTAACTCTCACTGCAGAAAATCCTCCGGGTTGTTCCTTCCACGGGAATGCGAGACTTAATGTCAGATATTCAAACACATGTGATGCGAACACATCAAATGTATAGGTGTACTAACCAACCGCCTTTCAAAAGCCACCATTGACTAAATGTGCAGCTTATGTGTCTGATAATCTAACTTATCAGGACAATACTCACTTCGAATATTTGATATATATTTTTTTAATTACACTCACTTCATATTTTGTTTATATTGGTTAAAAATGCACTGTGGAACCAAGAGGGGACACTTAAGATAGAAAAACAGTTGACTGATTTTGCCATTCAAGACACGTAAGAAGCCATGGCTGGGTTTGCTAAAATGGAGAACAAAACAAAACTCTTCCCCAAGGGTAGAATGTGTGAAATCAAGTGGGTCTTCTTGAGAGGCAATATCCAAAGATGAGTCCCAAGTCCAGCAGACAGACTGACTTTTATGAGTTCAGGAAGAAGTACACCAGAATAAATCAAAGACAAAGAGGTGGCCCAGGTTCAGATTGTTCACTGGCAAGTCCTAGCAAGCCTTCAAGATACAGATAATTTCTCTATTATTTGATCTGTTTGAGAGTATACAAAAAGATAGAAAGCCTTTCAAGATGATTGACCAAATACCCTACCCAAAATCTCATTGAAATAACACAAGAAGTATAAAAAGTCAGAATAATCAACAACAGAGCTAAGAAACCAGAAGGGGTACCGTTAGCAGGCCCAGAACAGTGAGAAAGTCTTGAAAATTACACAAGAAAAAATTGGTATAAGTATATGTAAGTATATCAGTTCCCCAGAGACTATTTCCTCAAGGAGCAGATAATTCCTTAGTTATTTAAATTGTTATAGAGCAAAGACAAAGAGAGAAAACATCCCATGTAATGAATAAGGACAACATAACCCTGATACTTAAGCTTAGTACAAAACACATACAAGTTAAAAAAAAACAAAGATACAGTGAAGTATCACCTCATGCAGGTCAGAATGCCTATCATCAAAAAGTCTACAAATAATAAATGCCGAAGAGGCTGTGGAGAAAAAGGAACGCTCCTACACTCTTGGTGGGAATGTAAATTGGTACAGCCACTATGGAGAACAGTATGGAGGTTTCTTAAAAATTAAAAATAGACCTACCATATGATCCAGCAATCCCACTCCTAGGTATCTAGGAATAACCATAATTCAAAAAGATACATGCACCCCAATGTTCATTGCAGCACTATTTACAATAACCAAGACGCGGAAGCAGCCTAAATGTCCATTGACAGAGGAATGGATAAAGAAGATGTGGTACATATATACAATGGAATATTACTCAGCCATAAGAAAGAATGAAATAATGTCATTTTCAGCAACACGGATGGACCTAGAGATGATCATACTAAGTGAAGTAAGTCAGACAGAGAGAGGCAAATGTCACATGATATCGCTTATATGTGGAATCTAAAAAAAAAAAAACAAAAAAAGAATGAACTTATATATAAAACAGAAATAGACCCACAGACAGAAAACAAACTAATGGTTACCAAAGAGGAAGGCAGGGGAGGGATAAATTAGGAATTTGGGATTAACATATATACACTACTATATATAAAATATATAACCAACAAGGACCTACTGTATAGCACAGAGAACTATACTCAGTATTTTGTAATAACCTATAAGGGAAAAGAATCTGAAAAATTTTATATATATATATATATATATAAAATAACTGAATCACTTTCCTGTACACCTGAAAGTGACACAACATTGTAAATCAACTATACTTCAGTTTAAAAAAGTAGTTTAAAAAAGTAATTTATAAAAGGAAAGAAAGAAGAAAAAAAATGACTACATCAATACAACTCATGAATCAGATACTTAAGAAGTCTTAAATAAAATAATAGCAAACCAAAATGCATTAGAAGAATAAAATACTGTAACGAACTAGTGTTTACATAAGAATGCAAGAATGGTTTAAACATGTTAGGAAATCTGTTAAAGTAATCCATTACATGTATAGATTAAAAGAAAAAATCCACATGATCATCTTAATAGATGCTTCAAAGCATATTAAAAATGAATGCTTGTATCTTTTGAACATTATTAGCAAGCTAAGACTAGAAGGAAAACTTTCTTATCAGAAACTGTAATAAATATTATTCATAATAGTGAAATACTAAAAGCAATCCTATTAATTTTTTAAAAGGATGTGCATAATTATCATTACTAGTTAATAATGTGTTGGGTAAATGTAATAAGGCAGGAAAAAGATATTAGATGTAAATCGTAGAAATAAATAGAAAAGTTATCATTTGTGGTTATTGTAAAAATCTACTTAGGAAACCCAAGACAATTAATTGGAAAAAAACTTAGAACTAATAAGAGTTAAAATTTACTAATGTGACCAGATATTATATCAATATACAAAAAACAAAAAGCTTTACTATAATTAGAAGAATTTCAATTACAATAGCAACAAAACAACAGATTATCTGTTATAGAAAGAATAAACCTAAAAGAAGTACACGAGACCCATATGAAGAAAACTATAAAACCTTACCCAAGAGGATATAAAGGAAGAGCTAAATAATGGCAGAAATGCCTGTGTTATTGGATGGAGAGACTGAAGGTTATAAAGCTGTTGATTTTTTCCTAAATTAATATCTAAATTTAATCAACTCCAATCAAAACCCCATTAGCATTTAAAAAAATAAAATTTGACATGCTCATTCTAAATGGAAAATGGGTAAAAATAGCAAAGATAGAGTTGAAAAAGCAGAACAAGAAAAATGACCTACCTCACCAAATAGAGCATTTAAACATAATATAAAGCTATAGTAATTATAAAAAGTGATTTTTAGCACAGAAATAAATCAATAGTTCATGAAAGTGGAATTGAAGGTCCAAAAATAGTTTGTTGTAAATAGGTAGATGAAGGATAGGATTTTCAATATGTATCTTTCAATATTAAAGGTGTCATTTTAATGGAGGGAAAAGTAGACTATTTGCTAATTGGTATTAGAAAATTGTTATTAATTAGAAAATAGTAAAGTATATCTTTACCTCATAACATACACAATAATGAATTCCATATACATTAAAGAGATATATGTTGAATATAAAAAAGTATTCAAAGAAAAAAAGAATCTTTTTATAATTTGGGGAAGTTAAAGGTCATCTCTAAGCAACTAAAAACCAGAAATTAAGAAAGAAAAAGAAGGGACTTCCCTGGTGGTACAGTGGTTAAGAATCTGCCTGCCAGTGCAGGGGACATGGGTTCGAGCCCTGGTCTGGGAAGATCCCACATGCCGCAGAGCAACTAAGCTTGTGTGCCACAACTACTGAGCCTGTGCTCTAGAGCCCGCGAGCCACAACTACTGAGCCCACATGCTGCAACTACTGAAGCCCGCGCACCTAGAGCCTGTGCTCAGCAACAAGACACTGCAATGAGAAGGCTGTGCACCACAACAAAGAGTAGCCCCCGCTCACTGCAACTACAGACAGCCCACACGCATCAATGAAGACCCAACCAGCCAAAAATAAATAATAAATAAAAATAATTTTAAAATAAATAACTAAATAAATAGAAATTATTTTTTAAAAAAGAAAAAGATTGACAAAATTGATCAAAAATATTTTAAATAAAAAAAAATTTTTAATATTTTAAATATTTGAGTATAGTTAAAGGCTCCACAGACAAAGTTATGGGAGAAAATACCTGCCATGTACATAACAGACAAAGGATTACTACACGTAATATATAAAATATTCCTGTAAATCTATAAGAAAAATAGTCAAACAATATGAACAGTTAATTTAGAGAAAAAATACAAATTGCCAGGATTCCAGTCTTCACTGGTATAAAAGAGGTGGGAAATAAAATGCCTAGGTTTTGATTTTTCTTTTTTCTTTTTTATCTTGCTTGGTGTCTGTGGGGCTTTGCTGTCTATAACTGATTTTGGGAAATTCTGACATTATTATTTCAAATCTTGTTTATGCCCTGTTCCCTTCTCCTTCCAGTATTCCAATCACACACGTTAGCCCTTTTGATATTGTCCCACGGTTTTTTGTTTTTTGTTTTTTGCGGTACGCGGGCCTCTCCCGTTGTGGAGCACAGGCTCCGGATGCGTAGGCTCAGCGGCCATGGCTCACGGGTGTCCCACAGTTTTTGAATGTTCTGTTTTTTTAAATTGTTTTTTCTCTTTGAGTTTCAATTTGGGAAGTTTCTATTGGGCTACTTCAAATTCACTGTTTCTTTCCTCACCTTGTCCAGTAGATGAGCCCACTGAAAACATTCTTCATCTCCATTACAGTTTTTCATTTCTAGTATTTCCTTCTGATTCTCATAGTTTCCATATTTCTGCTGACATTACTGAATTGGTTTTACATGCTGTTTATCTTTATATTAGTGCTTTTTTTTTTTAATGTGTGGGGTGTTTATTTATTTATTTTTGGCTGTGCTGGGTCTTCGTTGCTGCGCATGGGCTTTCTCTAGTTGGGGCGAGCAGGGGCTACTCTTTGCTGTGGTTCACAGGCTTCTCATTGCAGTGGCTTCTCTTGTTGCAGAGCATGGGCTCTAGGCACATGGGCTTCAGTAGTTGTGGCATGAGGGCTCAGTAGTTGTGGCACATGGGCTTAGTTGCTCCACGGCATGTGGGATCTTCCCAGACCAGGGCTCGAACCTGTGTCCCCTGCATTGGCAGGTGTATTCTTAACCACTGTGCCACCAGGCAAGTCCTGTATTAGTGCTTTAAAACATATTAATCATAGTTATTTTGAATTCATTGTCTGATAATTCCAACATCTGTATTATATCTGAATCTGGTTCTGATGCTTGCTTTGTGTCTTCAGACTGTGTTTTTCCTTGTCTTTTACTATGCTTTGTAATTTTTTGGTTGAAAGCCAGATATGTTTTATCAGTAATAGGTAGTGAGGTAAATAGGCCTTTAGTGTAAGGAGTTATGTTAAACTGGCTTGGAGTCACGCTATGTTTAATGTTTGTTGTAGTTATAAGTTCCACAGCCTTCAAATTCCTCTGGTGTCCTTACTTTTGTATCCTCTCTTGGCTTTAGGCCTCCCTTTGTACTCCCACTCAGAGAGCCTTGGGCTTTTCAGATCTTACAGATGTAATCCATTGGAAGCTTATTGGAATGGCAGTAACGTATGGGGAAGAGAAGTGTTCTATAATCTGATTAAGTCCATCTTTGGTGGGCCTGTGTCTTAAAAGTGCTTCTCTCCCTCCTCACTAAGTATATAGGACAATCCCCCCACGCCATACTCCATTCCCAGTGTCCTGTTAACTGTATTTTGGGTTTTTTTTAGTTGAGACTGGAAGGCTAGGGGCTGGAGTAGGGTGGAAATCCCTGCCTCCAAGTGGGATAAGGATTCAGTGTTGTCCTTGGAGAGTGGGCCTTCGTTATGGAGAAGAATCCAGGAGGGTTATACCTTTGCTACTCTTCCCATCTCCACCCCCCCACCCCCACCCCAGGGTGAGGAGGGGATTTTTCTCAGATCCTCACCATGAGAACCTAGTGGGGTTCCTGGGGGAAAAAGACCTCGAAACTGTGGGGCCCTCCTATGATTGGGGCCCCAGGTGTTTCTCACTCACACTAATCCACACTCAGCCTCCAGCAATTCGTCACAATTATTAGTTAAATTAAGTGGTCCCACCCTTACCGCTCCAGTGGCTTCTGTTGTATCTCTCTGAATGCACCTGTCTCTCCAGATTTCAGTGTGCGGTTTACCTTGAAACTTCAATTCTGTGATGTATCTAAGAAAAGTCATTGATTTTCAGTTTGTCCAGCTTTTTCTTGTAAGTATGGGAATGGTGTTTTCCAAGCTTTTTACGTGTCAGAGTGGAAACCAGAAGTTTGCAAACTAAAATGAAATTCCATTTTTCCTATCAGACTGGCAAACTTAAGAATGATAATATTCAGAGAGGGAGGAAGTGAGTATTCTCATATAGTGTTGACAGGAAACTAAATTGGGTATCATCTTTCTTGAAGGCAATTTCACATTATCAAAGTTTAAAACGCACAAGCCCTTTGACTGAGCAATTCCACTTAGAGGAATTCTAGTCTATAGATAAGCACACACAAATGAGAAAATATATATGTACAAGCACATTTACTAAATAATTGTCTCTAATATCAATAAATTGGAAACAAAGTTCTATCAGTAGAAGAATGGTTAAAAAAACAATAACCATGACTGAGTAATTCCATGACTATTGTGTAGCATGCTAAAAGCGTAGGTAGATTAATATGCTGATATGATATGTCCATGACATACTGCTAAGCGAAAAAACATCAAGTTACAGAACGGTATGATATGATCTTCGTATAAGCAAAACATTGTGTATCTATGGGACATGGGGGTGGGTATGCACAGATATGCATTTGTATCTGCTTAGAAAAAACGTCTGGGAAGTGTAGACACCAAATTTTAGCAGTTAATAGCTTCTCTTCTGGCAAGGAAGAGAAGCTTCCCATTTTAGGGGAGATTAACACATTTTAAAGCAAGCATGTGTTATTTTTATAATTAAAAATACACACGCAAAGGAAGCAGATCCTATTCCTCAATTAAAGAGAAAGCTGTCTGGGAAAAGATGGCAATCACCTTTAGTTCATATTTCCAAACAATTCCAGGAACTTTAAACAAGTTGCATTTTCGTCTAAGTAGATGACCTCTTAGGAATGGAGCAGAGGAGAAAAGCCACTTCTCTGCCAGTGGAGCAGGTTGGTTAACGTTGGCCTGTGCAAGAGTAAGTTCAGGGACTGTGTCCATCCTGCTCATCATGGTCACTCCCGTGTCTACATTGTGTTGGGCACCTAGTAGGGCCTCCCTATATACTGGGTGAATTAACAAATGAAATGGGGAAAAAATGGCAGTGGTTCCGCGACAGATTTATTGAACTGTGTACAATAGGGAAATCTGGCAAGCAATTGATCGGAAGTTTCTCTGTTCTTACTGAGTTTAGATACTAGACTCAAACTCTAGAATTTAAATAGGAAGTTACGAGCACCGTACCAATGCTGAGGTAATTACCCAGGCCGAGAAAGAATGCTGCTCACTGACTGAGAATCTTTTTCATACTGAAATAGCAGTAGAACTTGCCTAGGCAATTTTCCCTCTGCCAGCTCACAAAAAGGATCACTGATTCAGGAAGTGACCTATAACTATAACATTTTAGTTTTAATTTTTACATTCAAAAAGTAACGTAGTGAATGGGGCCAGAATCAGAATTACCCGGGGTTTTAGTGGGTTACAGTGTGTTACTGGGATGAAAAGAGAGAGAAGAGACTAAGATTTATTGAGCATCTCCTAACGACTCATTGAGGCACTGGCTTAGTCACTCAGCACATGGCATCTCATTCAAGCTCATCACAAGCTTGTGAAGTATTGTCATCATTTATAAATGAGGAAACTGAGACTTGAAGAGCTTGGGTAACTCGTCTCAGGACATATAGCCAGAAAGTGGCAGAGCTGGCTTATACTAACATGAGAGCAGTCCCTGTAGAAGACTTCTATGGGCTTGGTTCCTAAGAACTGACTAGACTGAACCATCACTTCTGTAGAACTAATCCAGAGATTGTACACATAGACATAAGATTCCCACCCCATCTTTGGGGAAATGACTCAGTATTAACAAACAGGACTCTCCAAATCTTGAATAAGCAAAGGTGTGCTGTATATCCCCCCAAACTCATCCCAGAGCACCCCTATGCTTAGACAAATCATAGCACCTGAAGAACTGCTTATGAGGGCAGCAGTGATGTGGAGACAGTCATGTGTTATAAATACCCTCATGGAATAAAGATCTTCATTTATTTTTCCATGGTATTTGCTAACTCAGACGAAATGGTTTTCATCTTTATTTTCACCACAGCAGAAAGTTAACGTACCAGAGTGCTACAGCTTTCAGCATGTTTATGTCATCTTTGATTCCTCCTCTAATGCATTTCATACCCAGGCCATTTTCATACTGTAAATGGCCTCCATTTACAGTATATTAAGTACTATGACAATTTCCTTGTCACGCTATCCTGAACCTCTAATGTTAGAGCGCCTTGTGGCCCGGTCCTGGGCTTCCCACTTTTCTCTCCTGCCATAGCTTTACGTTATCTTTTACAAACCAATTTCACCTCCTTTTATTTCTCCAGTCTTCGGATCTCCAGTCAGGTGTCCAACAGAAATCTCCCACGTAACAGAGCTGCAAAGGATTCTCTATTCTTACCTTCACCTCAAACCTTTTCCTCCCCTCACCCTGAATTCCACTCTCCATCTCATGACACTGTCATTCACCTTTTTGAACAAAAAGGTTGTTCAAACCTTAACCTTTTTCCTGGTTTCCTACATTTCCCTCACCTTTGTATCTAATTCTTCAGCAAGTTTGGAGGTTCTTGCTTCTAAAACATCTCAAATCCATCCACTTTACTTCCTGTCTCTGCCAATATTAAGCTACTAATCGCTTACCTCAATTACTCTAAGCTAGCCTTCTTGCTTCCATCTGTCTCCCATAAAGCAGCCAGAATGATAACTTTAAAACATAAATAATACTGATAGCCTGCAGTCTTTCAGTGTTTTCCAGTTGCACTTTACTGTGGTCTACAGGACTTGCATTATCTAGCCCCTTCCTACCTCTACAACCTCATCTCCCAGATCTCTTTTAGCTCACAGCCTGCAGGCACCTTGTCCTTCTTCCTATTCCTTGACCACGACAAGGTTATCCCCTTTGGGCTTTCCCTGGATGCTCCCTAGGTTCTTCCTCCAGATTTTCCATGGCTGGGGCCTTCCTCATTATTCAGGTCTAAGATCATATGTTACCTCCTGAATGATTCTTCCATAACCCCCTTAGAGCAGTTATCCCTTTCTTTGCCAGTCAGTCTCTATCAAAACTTCCTGTTTTAGTTTTTTAATTGTAGCACTTATAATCATCTATAATTATTTTTCAATTATTTATTTACCTATTTATTTATTGTCAGCTTCCCCCTGGAGAAAGACACCTCCTCATGGGCAGGGAACTTTTCTTTCTTGTTCAGGGCTGTATCTTCAAACTTAAGACTCATCTCTCACTGAAATAGTAGTAGAAGTTGCCTGGGCAATTTTCTCTCTGCCATCCTACAGAATAATAGGAAAAGACCTTAAAGTATATCATTTTTGTTTTAATTTTTGCATTAAAAATAATGTAGTGAATGAGACCAGAATTAAGGTTCTAAATCAGAATTAGACTAGCACACAGTAGGTGTTTAGGAAAAGTTTTGTTGACTATTTGAATGCACAATTGCTTGATAATGAAGACAAAGAAGTGAAATGCTGCCTTTTACTAAACTGAGGCTATTATTATTATTATTATTTTTATTTTTGGCCGTGCCATGAGGCATGCAGGATCATAGTTCCCCGACCAGGGATCGAACCCATGCCCCTGCATTGGGAGCATGGAGTCTTAGCCACTGGACTGCCAGGGAAGTCCCAAGACTATAATTATGATAAAAGAACATTGTTCTCATTTTAAGCAACATTCTAATTAAATAGCACATTCTGGCTTGTATTTAAAATATACATTGCATTGTGTCATGACTTGCTGGATTATTTATCATATCATTCGGACTTTGTGAAATGTTCCCTGCTTGAACTCAAACAAAGAAGAATAGTACAGGGGAAATCTGCTTTCCTAATAGTGACCAACTGCCCTTACTGAACATTCCTATTTGATTTTCATCACTTTCCGTGTCTAATATCACTTCAGAACGCTGAGACAGCTAAATACGGGCTGCCCTGATTAATGACCTCCATCTCCCCTTGAAAACAATCCCTCCCAGTTAGTTAAACTGGATCATGGCAGTCCTGGCTCCCAGCCCAATGAGCCAGCAGTAAAGAGGGCTGGTTGCCTTTGAATGCCACCTTTCCTAAGCAGAGGTCCATGGTGAGGACACTGAGCTCTCTTGGTAGGGGTGGCAGCATTGATTTTTCTCCTTACAAATAGGAATATATTTTTTATTCTCAGCCTCACTCGCAAAACGTTATCTGAAAGAAGCCTAAGATTTCCTTTTGCCTCCTAAGGAGGACTTCTAAATAGAAGCATTTTATAAACAGCTGCATGTGCTTTTGGAGAGGAAATTGAAGGAACTGGCTGGCTGAATCAAATGAAACATGGAGCTGTATGAATGCCTTTTCTTCTGATAAATTGTGGGTAAACCTGAAGGAGCGAGAGGAGACAGCAGTCCTTTCGTTATCTGCAAACTAAGCCCAGGGCATGTGGCATGGCCCAGAGTGACTTCTCCAAATTGAAGTGAATATTCTTTAACTCTGGGCTAAAAACAACAATAACAACAGCAATATAAAATCCAAAACAATCTTGATAAATTGCAAGGAAGAGTCATTCATTTCCATTAGATTTCTCCTGATTAGGTTCAGCTAAAGTGGGCAACAATGTCTTTTGCAGCTTTTAAGAGATTTATTTCAGGATTCTCTGTCAACAAAGAATGCAAAATGAGTTCAAGTCAGACTCCACATAGATCGGGAAGAAGAAGAACATACAAATCATAATGAATGAAGTAGACAAAGATTTCCTGAGAAGTCACAGCAGTTAATTCTTTGGTCTTTTTTGTTTTTAATCTGGAAAGGGGATGTAAGATGACTTACACCTGCAAGGGAGTTAGGCTGCACTATTAGTTCTTAAAACTCAGGGAAGCCAAAAGATAATTTGAGCTTCGTTGAGGTCTCTGCACATATCAGGACTAAAATATCTGAGGTCATGGAAATTCAGAGTTAGGAAGGGCTTTGGGGACCTTCTACTCAATTCATGGATGAGGCCACAGGTCCAGGAAGGTTTCTGTCCCAAAGCTAGAAGTCAAGTCAGTTTCAGGCTTGCACCACTTTCCTGTCTATCTACCTCTCTCTTCTTCTTTAATTTGGAAATTCTAAACCTGTTTGAAACTATAGTGGTCAGAAAACAGCTTAGGAAAGGATGCCGGCTGGACTTCATGTCATGTTGGAAACACATCTCCAATTACAAAATGAAAACCAGGAAAACAAAGTTCAATAGAGGGGACTTCTATTTAGACAAATTTGCATGAGTGTTTCTGTTTTGTGTATTAAGGAATTCCTTTATTTTTTGGAGGTTTCTAAATAAAGAGTGAAAACGAAATTTGGTATGATTTGAAGATAGTGGTTTCAGTTGATTTTAATTTCTATTGACCAGCTAATTATATTCAGTATATTATCCTGTTCCTCAAACTCCAACCACCCCATCTCCAAGGTCTGCCTCTGTGTACTCCAGAGAAGCTGGAGACAATGAGGATTCAGGCATGTACATATACTTGGTCTAGAATACTTGGACACTGGCAACTTGAAAATACTAGGAAAATATTTCAACTTGTGAAACAAAGTATTTCACTGGTCTTCTAGACATAATGACCCCCAAAACATCCTCTAGCCTACCATTAATGGTCTATCACTATTGATACCAACTGAGAAAAATGAAACTCCTTTTTTTACTAAATCATACTCTACCCTTCTCTTAAGAAAAAGAAAAAAATAATAACTCTCTTTATGAGAAAACAAGCTCTTTGCACAAAAAAGTACTCTACTGCATTGATTATAATAGTGGACCTGGAAACTATCTTAATATTCAATACTAAAGTAGTGATTAAGTAAATTGTGGCACATAACCTGCATAAAGTATTGCACAAGTATCAAAATTATAATGGAAACTGCAGGAGTATGGAAATGCTTATTTAATAATTATACACTGAGTATCTACTGTATCCCAGGACTCTCCTAGGCAGTGGAAATAAAGGAATACCACCAATAGCTTGCAGGATAGTAAGGGAGTCAGACATGAACCAAGCATTTTAGGAAGAAAGTGAGACAGGAAGGGGGCAGGGCACAAGTAGTAAAAGAATGACACAACCATTAAGAAGAACAGAATACAGCAAAAACCAGTTAGGACCTACTAGGCCCAAGATGGTGGAAGCCCTGACTCCCAGCAGACCTTGAGCCTCATTATGCACTCATTGTAATACATTAGCATATGCTAAATGACACGCCCACAGGTGCCATGACAATTCCAAGACCGACCATGAAAGGCCAAAAAGTGGGCAGTGCCCCAATTCCTGGAAATCTCCAACCCTTCTCCAAAAATAGTTGGAATATTCCTCCCTCTCTTTTGCCTATGAGATTATCTAGCCCATAAAGACTAATCACCCCCACACCTCTGGGCTCTCTCACCTTTTGAGACAGGCTGCATTCTGTCTATGGAATGTGTATCCCCCAGCGCTACTCTCAGAGCCTTCTGAGATGGCCCACATTCTGTCCCTGGAGTGTGTATCTCTCTCAATAAACCTGCTTTCACTTTACTATGGCTTGTTTTTGAATTCTTTCCTCTGTGAAGCCAAGGACCCTCACTTGGCAGCCTATCCCAGGGACTCACCTGAGACCTGGGACATGACCATCCTCTCACGCCCCATTTTTCCGACAACAAAAGGACAGTGAGCTCAGAGGCCTAGAGGTGTGTTCTGGGAGCTGAGAGCCATTCAGTATGGCTAAAATAACAGGGGTGGGAAGGAGATAAAGCCAGAGAGGAAAGGGCCAGATCAAGGGAGGCCTTGCGATTTATTCTGTAGATAAAGAGATGTCATTGTAGTTTTAGCAGGATAAAATACATAACTACTGTAGTATTCAGGCAATCATTTGATTGTTCATTTGTTAATTCAAGGATCAGTTATTGAGTGTATATTTATTGTGACAGGTACAGGTACCATAAAGATGAATAAGACAAAATCTCTACTTCTGAGAGGTTAACAACACAGTGGTGGGACACTCATATAAGAAAGTCATTATAACACACTGTGATAAGCTCTTCAAAGGAGCCATCTAAAAGGTACTTGGGGGCTTCCCTGGTGGCGCAGTGGTTGAGAGTCCGCCTGCTGATGCAGGGGACGGGTTCGTGCCCCAGTCCGGGAATATCGGAGCGGCTAGGCCTGTGAGCCATGGCCGCTGGGCCTGCGCGTCTGGAGCCTGTGCTCCGCAACGGGAGAGGCCACAACAGTGAGAGGCCCATGTACCGCAAAAAAAAAAAAAAAAAAAAAAAAAAGAAATGTACTTGGGAGGCACAAAAACAAACACTTTGATGGGGAGGGAGTGCATAAACGGTCCAGGTAGTCCTACGTAGGGAAGGAAAATCTTTTCCCTTTACTCATCTTAGGTTTATTGGCTGGGGCTCTGCAAATAAGACTGACAAAAGACAGATTAACAAGAGAAAAACAAACAAAAGTCTATTAGTGCATGCACTGCACACATACATGGCAGCAGTCAGTGATGAGTAACTCAAAGAGGTGGTTAGAACTTGTGCTTCATAGCATGTTAACAAAAATATAATAGATACTTCAGAGAAGTGACAAAGGAAAAAGACTTTGAATTTCCAGGGCAGCAAATAGCGGGAAGGTAAATATATGGGGGAATTAATGGAAGATAAGGGCTAGTTAGTAAAGTCTGTTATGTAGCTACCTCTGTGGTAATTAACTTCTGTTCTTCCTGGTAGAGAAGGGAGGGGAGAACACCTTTACAAATTTATGTCTTACTTTTAGGCAAATAGGGGAGGGCAGAGAGCTTTTCTTGTATCTGTTTCTTCTCAATTGCCTTCAGCTCTAAATAATCCTTACGTCAAAATGGCATATCTTGGGGTGACATATTCTGCTACCTTTCACTTAACAGAGGACAAGTATCAGTCAGGAAAACAAAAGCACATTAAGCATTTCAACAGAGAAAATTTAACATAAGAAATTAGTTAGTCAGGTCTTGGAGAATTGAAAACGCAAAAAGGGAACACTGAGATTTCACAGAGACAGCAACTTCAGGAGGCAACTACCACCTCTAGGTCTGAGCAAACCAAGGGAAGAGATTGGGGTTATCAGAATTTAGAAGCTGAATGAAGTACTGTGCAGAGATGGGACCCAGACCTTGCAGGAGGAGATAGGGCTGGCTGGTGCTGGTGTTTCTGAGGAAGGTAAGATGAAGCTGGTTCTTCTAGGGATGGAAACAACTGCTATTGTCAGGATGAAGGGTCACTGCTGGGTGACTTTACAGGAACTGCAAGCAAATAGGAAGGAACAAGTCCCTTCAACTTCCTCAGGCCTTCTGGTCTCCCAGTCTTCCTTTAGTGCCCCCTATTGACAGAAACCAAAAGGAATTCTGCTGTCTAAAAAGAAAGCTGGTTTGCATAGCCCCAGCCCCAGAGAAATGTGGGTTTGGCACTGACGGAAAATAGCTTAATCTCCAGTTTAGGAGTTTACCTTATAAAATGAGGAGGCAGACTTAAAAGGAGGGTATTTCAGGCAAAAGGAAACTACACGTGCAAAGGCATGATGCCATCAAAGTGCTCTGTGCTCTTGGGAGGTACAAGTATGAAATCCATTGTAGCTGGAATGCAAAATGCATTGGGAAAGTATCGGGCAGAGCAATTAGAATGACAGAAAGGGACCCTTTGGTCTGAAGGGCAGGGAATCCCATGCTAAGGAGCAGAGGAAAATATTATTTTTTAATATCTCTTGCATTTTTCAGTAGTTCAGGTTTTTTTTACCCTCATTGCCATTAAGAGTATACCTCGAATCTAAGGTCTAAGAAAGGAGGAGTATTTGATACAGCATAGAACAAAGAGGTCATTGCCTAGATTTTTGAATTTCAAAATAGTTTTTTAATTACCTAGGGAAACAAAATAGCCTGAGAGTAAGCCCTTTTGATTTGCAAAAATTTGACTTTTTGAAATAGAAAAAGATTGACTCAAAAGTACAAAAGCCTTATGAAGATCCAATAAACCATAGTTTATTCTAGGGAGCCGCAGACAAGGAATACACAGGATAGGATATAAGGCAAGTTCCTGTTCCACAGAAAGAAAAAGCCTTCTGCAGCTGAGAGGAAGAACCAACCACAAATTCAGATTCAGATTCCAGGGTTCTGTGTTCCCCCCTTACCCCACACCTCTGGGTCAGACCTGCGCAGGGCAGGGAGTGGATGGGTGTGTGTGTGTGTGTGAACTTCCTGGAGACATTCAGTGAGAAATCACAGAACAAAAAGTTTATTCCTCAGTTCCTCAGCTGCAACCTGTTCAAACTGCCTGTTCCTCAGAGAAGCCCTGTGTTGATATGGGGCTGCAATGATACCTTAGGATGGGTCTTTGATAGTGTATCACCAAACAATATGATGTATGTTTTTTTGTTTTTGTTTTTGAGTGTTGCAAAAATGGTATCATACTCTATGTATGGAACTTGATTTTTCCATATTGTTTCATGTAGGTGCAGTTCATTCTTAAATGTAAAGCATTTACGCTTAAATGTAATGCATTATGAGAATGTTCTATGATTTATTAATCCATTTTCTGGTCAATGGATGTTTGTGTTGTTTCTCATTTGTACTGTTATGAACAGTGAGGCAATGAACAAGGCATCCATTTCATTAGGGTATTATCAGGGATGGAATTGTTGGGCTATGTGATTATTCAATTTTATAAAATAATGCTAATAGTTTTTCAAGTTGGTTTTAACCCATTTGAATTCTCAGCAGTATTTTCTTTTTTTTTCAGCAGTATTTTTAAGAGTTTCTGTTGATTGTATCCTTTCCAGTACCTGGTATTGCTTGACTTCTTAATTTTGTCAATCTATCAGATGTAAAATGTTATCTCATTATCATCTTAATTTCCATCTTTTTTAATTTTTAAAAAGGCTGGACATCTTCCCATATGTCTATTTGCCATTAAGGATTTCCCTACTATGAAATTTCTTTGTATGTTCTTTGCTTTTTCTGTAAAGTCACTTGTCTTTTGATATTGATTGGTAGGAGATCTTGAGATATCCTGGCTTCTAATCCTTTGTTGGTTGTAGTTGTTGCAAACATCTCCTATTCTACTATAGTTTGTGATTTGAGTTTTCACTTTCTAAATGGTGTCTTTTGAGAAGCAAATGTTCTTAATTTTAATGTAGTCAGATTTATCATTCTTTTTTTTAATGGTTAGAACTTTGTGTATCTTAATTTAAGAAATTCTTCTCTACCCTGAGGTTATAAAATTTTTAAAAAATTTCTCCTAAAAGTTAAAAAAAATGTTGACCTTCACTTTACATTCCCAATCCACCTGTAATTGATATATCAGGATGATGTGAGGTAGGGATTCAATTTTACTCTTTCCATATGGATAACCAGTCATTCCATTTACTGAATAATCTGCCATGCATTGCCATGCATGTCCACATATCAATGTTCCGTAACTATTTTAGATTTTTAACAAGTCTTGATATCTGATATGAAAAATCTCCCATTGTTAAGAGTAATTTGGCTATTCTAGGCCCTTTGCTTTTCTATATGCATTTTAGAATCAATTTGTCAATTTTTAAGAAATATTCTATTTGGATTTTTACTGGAATTGCATTAAATCCATTCAATCTCAACCCACTCCATTCTAGCATCAATCCCTAGGACTTCACTAAAATTGATCTTGTCAAAATCACCAAAAATCTCCGTATTGCCAAATCAAATGGATTTTTCTTCATTCTCACTTTACTTGACCTGTTAACAGCATTCATAAGAACTCTCCTTTTTGACACAATTTATGCTCTGGACTTCAAGAAACATCACATTGTCCTGATTTTCTTCCTAAACCACTGAACTAGTCTCAATTTTTATAGCTGGCTCTTTCTCCTCTGCCTGAAATCTGAAAGTTGGACTGTTGAAGGGCCTAGTTTTCAATTCTCTCTCCTTAATTTTCTTCTTGTCCTATGGCTTTAAAAGGTTACTATGTGCTCATGTCTCCCAGCTATGTAACTGACCTAAGCTTCAGACTCATGTATCTAATGGCACAACTAACATTTCCAGTTGAATTCCAAATAGGTGTTACAAACTTAATGTACATAAAAAAAAGAACTCAATTCTCCCCTAAATATGTTTCTCTCTCAGTCTAAGTAAACACTCCCATCATATACCCAGTTGCTTAACCCAAAAAACTGAGATCTCAGTCATTCTAGATTCTTCCCTTTTCCTCATTCTCTGTATCTAATCCATTGACAAGTTTGTAGGTGCTACTTCCAAAATATATCTTGAATCCCTCTACTTTACTCCATTTCCACTGCCATCATCTGAGTCTAAGCCATCATCCTCTCTTGCTTTGACTACTGCAATAATCTGCTAATGGGTCTGTCTCCTGTTCTTGCCTCCCCATAATTCACTCTCCACTAAGCAAGCAGAATAACCTAAGAGTAAGGACAGAACATGTGCTGCCTCTGGTTAAAACCTTCCAAAGCCTTCTTGTTGCATTTAGAATAAAATCTTAAACTCCTCACCACGACCTACAGGCCCTACAAAGCTGACTCCTGCCTACCTCTTGGGTTTCTGCTCACTAATTCCATTCGCATTGGCCTCCTTCCGCTTCCTCAAATATGCTAAGCTGTTTCCCGTGTCAGGGCTTTTGCATGTGTTCCTCCAGATGCCTTCAGCTCACTGGATGGCTTATAACTCCTTATCATTCTTCTATCAGTTCATATATCCTCAGAGGGGACTTCCCTGACCCCAAAAGGTCTGGAATTATTTTATTTATTTATTGGTTTACATATTTATTCCCAACTAGAATTAAGTTCTTGGAGGACTGGGGCCTTAGGCTGTCTTGTTCATCATTATATCCCAGCACCTGGAACAGTGCTTGGCACACAGGAAGTGTTCAATAAATATTTACTGAATGGATAAAAACTTCTCCCAGAGGGATAAGAAAAGAGGATAAGTAAAGAGGACAGATGACTGAGGCTTATTAAGCATCTTACTTTTTTTTTCAACCACTATGCAAATCGACTTGATATAGAAATAAACAAAGAAAAATTAAAACAACTGATGTGTTAGGGTATGAGTGCTAATGGTATTTCCTTCCTTCTAATATTGTTGTTATGCTATTTGGGTAATACATTCAAATTAGTAGAGCAAATTAACTTCTTTAAATTTATATATTCTCATAATGAAATGGGCCACAGTCAGCTTAGGAAAACAATTTACACTTTTGACTTTGGAAGAAGAAGTGAAACCTATAAGAGGGTGTTCACCTAGGTGTTCTTTTCACTTTGTCTGACAATCCAATTTAGGTCTAAAATACTGAACTTACACGTTTGTTTTAAAATCTTAAGTAGTACTTTATCACTAAGAGTGTGGTTCTTTAACCCATATTTTTTGTGTCTAATCTATTTTAGAGAAGGAGAGGTTTAGACAACTCTCAATATGTTATTTTTCTTTAATTATTGTCTTAGTAAAATATAAGTTGGATGTGTAACTGAAAGTGTACTATGGCTAATACAACATTCTGTTTAAGAGATAGAATATGCTGGAATAGTCAGTAAATGATAACAAATAGGTACTTGTATGTTTTACTTATTTAACACATCCATACAAAATGCTTAGTATGTGTTAGGCACTGTTCTAAGTACTTTAAAATATGAACATGTTTAATTCAATTCTTATAAAAACCCTACGACATAGGTACTATTATCATCCATATTTTATATATGTGGAAAATGATATGCAGAGAGGTTAAGTAGTATTCCCAAAGCTCACATAACTAGTAGGAGATGCCAAAGCTGAGATTAAAATCCAGGCTATACTTGGTACTGGATATTCACTACAATTGAATGTGATAGCGACTGAAAAGTTGGTTAAGTAAATGAAAATATGTTTTCTTTGTCAAATTGAAATAATTTTGTGACGTGCTTGTTATTTTGAATAGTTGCTTGTTCTGAAATACAAGAAGAGCTAGTAAGACAAGCAGACTGCTGAAGTATCATTTACCACACATGGTATTCTGAAAGGTATCACTAATATTTCTATGGGCACGGTCACTATGGACTATTTTGTGACTTGTGCAGTGTACAACTCCAGAAGGCACCACCCACATAGGTTCTATGTGAATGGCACCCCTTAGACTTGTTTAGGGTATAACCATCTGTAGTGGCCCTGCCAATGGCCTAAAGATTTATTGGCAGTCTCAGTGTATGACTTCCAAGCAGGAGACCCTTCTCTCTACATAATCCATTTTTAGTTTTACACCCATCAAAATTTATTACTATGAGAATATATTAAATGCCACTTTGTGTACTGGATAATGGTCAAGTCTCTTCCATTTTAAGCTTACTAGAAAGAAAAAAATGCTTACAGGTCTCCATAAATGGTGCACTATAGAAACCCTTTTTCTTTTTCTCTATGAAACGTTATGATTTTAAATGCCTTTCTTGGTACTTTTAGAGATGGCAACAAATCTAAGCCAAGATTTCATGAAAGGCCAAATCCATTTCATAGTCCACTTGCCTTTAGATAGTTCTGAGAACATCTTATTAAATTCTCCATTTAGCTAACAGGCAGTCAGCTGGTTTGGTACTCCTGGTCCACTGAACTTAACTCCAAAAGGTGGGTGTTGTCATTGCCAGAATGGGCAGAGCTAGAGAAGTCATGGTTACATGGGGCCTGAGTTGTCATCTGGCCTAATTTTTCCTTAGACAGGTGAAGAACCTGAGGCCTGGGAAGTTGATAGCAGTCCAACTGTACACAGCTGGTTGGTGGCAGGAATGAGACTTGAATCTGAGATTCTAAACTCTTACTTTTTGGCCTTTATCTGTTACACCTCACTATATTCTGTTCCCCTGTGGAAAACACAAACGTTATCTTGTGTAAATACTTCAAACCACTATGTCCCAACTTTGTTATTTGCCCTTGTCCACATTCACTGGTACAATCAGTACAGTCCTCTGAGCATTAAATGTGATCCACCCCATTTTTAAGGAAGGAAAAATCCATTACTAGCTCAGAAATATAGACTTGTGGTTTATTGGTTATCATTCAGGAGTCAGGGCTCCACGCGCCATTGTGTGAATTTAATTAAGTGGTCAGTTAACTTCTATGGGCTTTCCCCAATTATGAAATGAGAGGGCTGGACAAGTGGCCTGACATGTACTCTGCAGCTCTTGTATTTCATGTTTCTGTGAAGTACCATTGTGATTCTCAATTATCTTGTCCTTAAGGTACATTTGGAACATATAACATTCTTTTTAGGTCTTATTTAAATTAGATCATGATTTTTAGTAGCCTAGTACTTTGCTGCCTTATTTTTCACATGTTGCTTTCGATACTTAGTACCCTAACCCTCTAATAGTCTGTTCTTTTCTTCCAAATTGCCACTATATATATGGTGACCTGTCATTCTGCTCTGGCTAGTCTAGTCTTACTTTTTTGTTTTGTTTTGTTTGGGAAAGGATTGTTGCTAAAACGAGCAGAGAAGGAAATCTTCCAGGTGGATTCTTCAGAGTCCCAGGGACCTGCCAAGGATTGCCATGCTTAGGAGCACATGACTGGTTAAACCAGGGGTTGTTGCCTGGTCCACAGGGAACTCATGGGGGGCCTGGATTGAGAACTTAGTCCAAAATAGATGCTCAGAACTAGACAGTAACCAATGGACCCAAACAGATCCTCTCTTGGAGCCTTTGAATGGAGGCAAAAAGTGGGCTATAAGCAGGAGAGAACAACAAAGACCTAGAGACATGCCGTTCAAAGTCTCAAAACAGAAGTATTGAGGTAGTAGAATCCATGAGGTGGGGGAAAGTTAGTCAGAAAGAAAGGAAAATAAATGAAGATAGAGAGTAGCTGAGTCACAGTAATTGAGTTTAGTGGGCTCACTAGAGCAAGGATAAATAAGCCTGAGGCAATGACCAGATGACCAGAGCTCTTGTTTCATGAGGGTGTCAGAAGCTCTTGCTGCATACTGTACTATGTTCTAGTTCTCTGTGAGCCAGCTAAAAGCTGCTTTTTATAGCTCCATAGTTCCCCATCTATCTTTCTAGTAATTTCCATCTCCTGAAGTATCCCAAATAGGCCTCTGTACCTTGCCACTTGAAAAAGCCTAAATAACATGGTGTCTTAGTTGAATCCACACACCAGGCTCTTAGAGTGCCTGCATGCTGCATCGTGCCATCATATAAGAAGCTCTCAGTAGTGTTTGCCGAATGAAGCTTTGAGATGTACAGAACTACTTTGGGAGTAATCGAGTCCAAGTTAGGCTGGTGAAAGAGTAGTTCTGTACAAGGATCAAAGTGTATCCAAAGTTATCTGATAAGTCATGGGCTGGAGCAGAGTGGAGCCTTGTGAGTAGGTGAAGAAAAAAGTGATTTATGTAGCAAGATTACCAGCAAGGGCACCTACCCCAAATATTCTGCCTCCAATTTGCCACACTGCCTGAAATTCATACTGAGAGATTGACTTCTTCAATGGAAGTCAAAATCTCCCCAAATGTCCACTTATAAAGTACTTATGTTCAGAGATAGGATTAACACTTAAACTTGTTACCAGTATTTCAAACCAAAGTGTGCATTCATTCAGTAAGAGCATTCCTTGCAGTTTGTTCTCTTAAGGGACTGAGGAATTAAGAGTTTTGATGGTGTCGGGTCATGGGAGGTAGAGAGGGGATACTTTCAGAGTGCGAAGCACTACTGAAGGAAATTATGGTGACCAAAGTGGACAAAATAAACTCTGGCTAATGTCAGTGATGGCAAGAGCAAAGGAAACAGTAGGGATGAAGCCAGATGTGAAATACCTCCAGGCATCATTCTAGATGATCCAATTACCAAATATAATACAAAAAGGACAACCTTCAAGGATGATGTATGTTTAAGAAGATCTGAGCTCTATGTCCACTCTCTACTGCTTGTTTATTATACATATAACTTGGAGTCTCTGGACCTCAGTTTCTCCATCTATAAAATGGGACATAATAATAATATATAATTCTTCAGAGGGAGGTGGTAGGGACCAACTAAGAGGATGGAGGTCAAATGACGTTGAAATTGCAAACTGCTGCTAATGTTGCTAAGTAGTTTGATCCAGGAGCTGATGGAGAGGGCCTTACCCCCAGGGTAGAGCCTTTTTGCTGTTAAACCCTCACCACCACCACCACCACCCCACGCCTGGGCCCAGGGAGGGATACATGGATTGACTTGTGTCCCACCCAACATTGCTATGGTGGCTACTCATCGTTGTGAGACATTTTTTCCTCAACCTGTTCTCAGTAGCAATCACTCTTCTTTTCCTTATTGGTCTTGCTCTTTTATACTTAGTTATGAAATTAACCTTAAAAGTAGCCCATTAGATTCTCTCTTTATCCTTTTCCCTTTCTTTTATAAATATTTTCAAACAGATAGAAGCTTTGGTTGCAAATTACAGAAAAACTGAATCAAGCTAGTATAAACAACGTGGGGGTTTAATGGTTTATATTGTTAAACGGTCTAGAGATAGATCTTCAGGTCAAGCTTACTCCAGCAGTAAAATGATGACATCTGGGACCCAGTTTAATTCAGTTTCTCTGTTCTGCCCTCCATCATATTGGCTTTATTTCAAGGCTAGTCCCCATTATGACCCTACGATGACTGCCAATTGCTTCAGTGTTCTTGTCTACCAGGAAAAAGAGAATGACTCTTTCCCAGAAAATGCCTCAAGATTCACTTTGATTGGATGAGCTTAGGTCACGTGCCTCCTCTGAACAAATCCCTGTGGCTGGGGAACAGAATGCATTGAATAGTTTAACCTGAGTCACATCCTCTATTCCTGGGGCTGGAAGAAGATTAAGTTTTTCCAGAGCCTCATGAATCCCCAAACATTTTCTGGGCTGATAAGGAACTGAGTAGGGAGCAATGGATGCTGAGGAGGCCACTAACCAAGGACCACTGCAAAAGGTTAGAAAGAGATACTATCCCTACATGAAAAGCTGCAGCGAGTGGCCAAATGCTTAAAGATTTTCCATTTGAAAACTAGAGCACATGCTGTTTAAACCAAATCTGATGTGTCTAACGTGATACAAATTGACTTTCATCAGCAGGCATGAAGAACAATCATTAACCTTTCAATTTTGTGATTTTATAAGGCATTGAATTGTATACTTCAGTGCTCTCATGAGGGAGGCTTTTTTGTTTATGCATTTTAGCCATTTTCAACATGCCCTAAATTGAAACAGAGAATGTGTGGGGGTTTTTCCTTCTAGTGTAAAATCAAATAAGCAACAGCACACTGCAGGAAGTCAGTCTAGCCACAGCAAATCTGTACTTGTTTTTGTGAGAGAGGATGGGAGAATGAATATTTGCCCTGTGGCATCAATTTCCTGTTTAATGTTCTCCAAGAGGCATTTGGAAAATGCCCAGCAACACAGATGTACATAAATACCACACATAACTTGTTTTCGTGAGTGGAAAGAGGAGTCTGTAAAATTATGACAAGACTGATTTACCCTCATCGCCTGGTAGTTGGTGAGTCACTCTACCTTTCACTTAATAATTTGGAGGATGGATCATTCCAGAGTGTGGCATTGGAAGGACAAGAAGTATAGGAATATCATGGCATTTGGCTTCTTAGCCCAAGTTCTTATTCATTTAGGGCCACTTACATTCCAAAGTTTGCTTGTGCCTGCTGGAAGCTGCCTTCAGACTGCCTGTAAGAGATATATATCTATATCTGTATACATATATATATAAAATGACAGTTTTCTAAAAAAAAACAAACAAAGAAAATAACACGCCCCATCTGTAAGATTTGCAGACACAAATCTGTTTGTTTTCAAACCACAGAAAAACATACGCACATACCACATAGTATCTCTCAAGGTGTGGGAAGATGTGTTCTCAGTTCTGTACAGTCATATTACCCCAGAACACTCACACACCATTTTTGGACAAATTTGAAAGGTCATGGCTTGGTTGCAGAACAAAACTCTTATTTTCGTTTCAGAAACTAACCTCTAGGGCTACTATATAACTTAAGAACTTGACATAGAAAGGAAGATTCAGACTTAAAGAATCCATCCTCTAACTTACTCTTTTGAGCCACTTCCTCACATAAGGCAAGATGAGAAATAATAGTTATGATCTGTTAAGTATCTACTCGGGTGCTTAAGAAGGACTATGCAAGGAAGGCCTTTATATATCTCAATGTTAATCCTTCTCATACCCCACTATTTGTTTCAAGTCTCCCCATCTTATAGATGAGGAAACTAGGACTTACAGAAGATAAATTACAGCCCAAGGTCACCTCAATAACTAGTGGAACCAGTAGTCAAGCCCAGATCTGTCTGGCCCTGAAGCCCATGCTCTGTTCTCAAATTTAGAAATTATTAATTTAGGATTCATGGATGGGCTTCAGAAGATTCACAAGAGCCTAAAATTAAATGTATATATATATATATATATATGCTTTTTTTTCTGGGGAGAGGGTCTAGAATTTTCCTCAGACTTATCAGCTGTAATTCCAGAGCCTGACATAATCTTGAATACAGTAGGCACATGATAAATACTTGCTCAATTAACAATATGGGTCCAAGACACAAAAAAGGATTAGTACCACTGCTTGTCCCATTATCTGACCTACAGCTTAATAGATTTGAATTTCCAGTACAACTGGCTTTGTTTTGGATACATAAATTCATTCCTTTAAAGAGTTAAAAATGCTGAATTTAGTTGATATTCCATTTGAAACTATTTGATATTTATATAAAAAGATTAAACATTTTTAGAGGCTATTGTCCAAGGAGATTTTTTTTTTCTTAAATAGAGCTTGCTAAAGCAAAGGAATGGAAACTATTTAGACCACTATAGAATAGAAATATAATGTGAGCCAAAAAGGCAAGCCCCATTCGTAATTTTTAACTTTCTAGTAGCCACATTCAAAAATAGGAGAAAGAAACAGCTAAAGCTAATTTTAATCATGTTTTATTTAAGTCAATACGTCCAAATTATTCTCATTTCAACCTGAAAGCAATATGAAAAATTATTAATGAGATATTTTACCTTTTTTCATACTAAGTCTTGGAAATCCAGTGTGTATTTTACACCTACTTCAGACTGGCTTCATTACTTATGCTCAGTGGCCACGCTGGCTCGTGGTTGCTGTATTGGGCTGTGCACATGGAGACCCGGGTGGTTGAAAGGAGTGGGCAGTGTTGATGAAGCACAGAGTAAAGCAGGAAGAGAATGAGGCAGGTTTGGGCACGTGGGGACATGCTCTGACAATCCAAGATACAGTGACGTTAGGTTAGGTTGCCAGCTCGTATTGCCGAAATTGTAGCTCTGCAGGTGATTATTAAGACAGGTTCTAGAAAACAGTGTAAAATCCAGCATTTCAGCAGAAGTCTTTTCCTATTCCTGCAGTCACCTTCTTTTCTTGGTAACAGACGTGCAGATCCAGGGTGCACATTTAGGGGAAGATTTGATGTAGAGTGACTAAAGTTACACCTAGTAATTATAATAATTTTGTTCTTTTAACCACCCCTAGAGCAAAGGATCTGAGTTTTATAGTACATAGCTCAGGCTGTCTCCACGTCCTGGAGTTGCATTCCTCCATTTGACAGACCCAGGAAGGAGGCTGCAGAGCCCTGAGGTCATACACTACAAGAACAGACAGGGCCATAAAACAGCCCAGGAAATTTTGTTCTGCACCCTGCCCAAGCTTCACTCGTGTTCTTTTATGTGCTTTTTGAGGCTGTCCTAAGGCTTTTTCACAGGGTGGTCCTAGTCTACGCTTCTGTCTGCCTCTTCTAAGGCTGAGATTGAGCTCATTATAACACCTTTTGCTCCTGTGCGCAGCTTGTGATCTAGAAACACATCTAGAAATACTTTGTTGATATAAAGTATCTTTTGGAGTTTCTTCTAAATAGTTCAGTTACTCAACATGACAAGCATAATATTGTATTTCTCCATAAAATACTTAGAATCCATTTGGGGGTTGACAGTCTGGTTAGCACAGGTACCGTACCTAGAATTCCCAAGAATTGAGAAGTTACCTGAATCCATATGACGTGGTTTCATTTTACCTCTGGCTTTATGTTAAATGCATTTATTTTAGGCAAGTGGTAAAAAGATATTTTAAAGGAAAAACAGATAACCAAACATATAAAGACCTATGCCACTTGAGGAAAATAGAGATACTGTATATTTGGGAACTTTCAATTTTAACGTCATACGCTCCTGATAAACTATGAAACATTGACAAGATAAGTTCAAATTTATCAAAGTAAAATGAATTCCTACATCCATACAAATATTTGCTGGGTGAGGTGCCGATGTAGTTGAACAGATTCTTTCCACCATCACCACAGTGGTTACCACCACAGTGGTAACCACCACTGTTACCACCACCACAAACATGCCTCTCCTTCCATTAACCTACTTCAGGTAGTCGGGAAAAAGAATCTAGGGAAACAATACTTCATGGAGAGTCACCTCTGTACTCAGGGCCATGTCCTCCAGCAGGTTACTGGGTCATAGAGTGGTATGAATTGGAAAATGCAGCATTTCTAAACCAATCTGCAATCCAGACACTATCTTGTTCCTCTATAATGATGCAAAGTTATTTGCTGAGGTAGACATCAACTAGCGTAATAGAAGAGTCTAAGAAAGCAATTAACTAGGAGGGTGAAAATACAAGTCAGAGATGATTGTGGCTGAAAACCCTTGGGGAGTAATGAGATAGGAATTTCTTAGGATTCAATTCATAATGGAGAGCGTCAGAGTGTGGAGGAGTGGATGGGTAGGTGATGATTCATATCGCCTGCTCAGGGTACGACCTCAAAATACTGAGGTTGCTCCTACAAAGCATATATGAAAACCAGTCTCAGAACTGCAGTCACTACTCACCATTGACCATTGACTCTGTGCTGGTTAATTTCTAAGATTGCTTTTATAGCAAAATAGTGCCTTGTTCACAGCTAGTTTACAAGCAGAAGCCGTTAGGAGGATGTTCTTCAACATGTGTGATCTGTTTCTTAATTCTCTGAGTCTCAGTGGCTTTATCTGTAAAATGGGAATAATGCAGTATAAATTAGAAGATGCAAATAAAATAAAATTCAAAAAAAATAAGATGCATAATTTATTACACAGGATCTTCAACATATATTAGGAATGATCATGATAACATGGACCTTATTTACTAAGAGAATGCTTGCCTTATCTCTATTAACCTCTTAATATCTCTAGGAAATAGATACTATTATCACCCCCATTTTATAAGCAAGGAAACTAAGGCTCAGCAAGGTTAAAATCACACAGCTTGCAGAAAGATTTCTTCTACTCTACTTTTCACTGTTGGTGCAACTAGATTTCTTTAATTTGCAGTGGTTTAGACATCAATGGAAGATGAAAATTATCCAAACCCAAATATAAATACATATAGAAAAACTCACTAATCTGGACCAACTGGGCCATTTTGAAGGAAATGCAGCTTTATTACTTTCAAGTACATACAGTAACCAGAAAAATGACTAACAAGTGCTGGCAGTTCAGACCTAGATTTAGTTAATAGATAAAAATGATTATTGTATCCAAGAAGTTCTGGTCTTGCCTACACTTTGAATAGAATGTTTTATAAGTAAAAGAAATCTCAAGTGTTAGAAGACAAATTATTTTCTTTGATAAGTAAATGCTTTCTTTCAGATATTATTTATACTGTCATTATTTACTAAGCCATTTTTTCATAGATAGTATAAAAGAACAGACCAGCTCAGTCCCTGCACACGTGATAAAAAATTTAGAGGTTAAAACTGTCCAAATTAAGTGCTGACATTTTTAATTAGCTTAACTTATTTGTCTTTTAATTCTTTAGAATATAATGTTCCAAATAAATGTAAATTTCTAAAATGTTTTTCAAATATTACGGTTATTCAAAGTTTATAGAAAATATTTATTCTGGTATTAATATGAAAGGCCTATAGTATCAACTATGTCCTTTGTTACCATAGACAGTTTTTGAGGAATGTAGTCTTTTCTCAAATGAAATATTTATGTTATCTATGAGTACTCTTTATAGTAGAAAATGGAAAAATGGAGAAGGAAGTGTTCAGACTATAGTCTTTGACAACCCTGGTGCTAAATCTGCTCTCAGTTACAGACCTGAGACTTCCATTCACCTCAGTGTACAAAGTATAGCCCAACTTCGGTGTGGAATCTTTTAGCTGTTGCTGTTAATCCATGGAAAATGTTTTAGTGTGATATGTTCCCATCAAAAGTTAACGAATTGTTGCAAAAAGAATAAAGGGATTTATTAAATATGGTGGTCTTGTACCATGCCAAATATTTTGTGGTTTTGTGGGAATACAGCAAAGGTAATAATTGGCATTATAACAAATGAGGGTCTCAGCAAGTCCCAGCTGTTGAACACATGATTGTTACTTGGGAGGGCAAATAGCAATATTTTTCCATCTCTTAAGTATAGTCTGCTCTTGATACGTCCGCATAACTACAATGAACCATTAGTGGGAGTTACATGAGAGAGAACCATTAGTGGGAGTTACAGAGAAAGGAGACTGAGGGACTACATTTCTTTTCTCCTGCCTAAATGCAACTTCATCTGGTTGGTATCTGTCCAGAGTTAAATTTTCCATATCCACAAACTCTGTGTCAGTATTATAATTGCATTTGATAGGATGTCTTTCTTTATAAAAGCCAAACAAACATTTGTAATAAATTTTTCATTAGGTAGTATCTGTTTTTTTATTGCATATTTGTGTATATAACTAAATTTAATGTTCAACAAACAACTTTTTTTTTTTTTTTGCCCACACCACACAGCATGTGGGATCTTAGTTCCCCAGCCATGGATTGAACCCACGGCCCCTGCATTGGGAGCATGGAGTCTTAACCACTGGACTGCCAGGGAAGTCCCTCAACAAAAAACTTTTAGGCATCTGCTTTATTCCCAGCACTATAAATTGCATAAGCAAAGAAAAAGAACCAGGCACTGTCCTTCAAGAACTTTAAGTCTGGGTAGAGAGATAAGACATATTTATCCAGCATCATAGAGTTAGAAGGGACCCCAGAGGTGATACAGTCTTTGGGTTATATATTCAAACTCTAACGGAGAGTTAGCATAAACAAGTGAAGTGCCCAGGTCACTAGGGTACCATGTCACATCAGAGAGTTCCTGCCCTGTGTTAAGGGACAGTTACTTTGCTTCTCGATGGATTTGCTGCCATGCAGAAATATAGGCTTCTTGTTGCCCGATCTGTTGATTTTTTTTTCAGAGAGGGTAGAATTCCAAGCTTTCCAAAAACTTCCCAATTTTTAAGCATTGCCAACTATTTTGAATTTTCCTAAGGCCAGATGAAACACATCTGTGGGCCTTATTCAACCTGTGGGCTGCCATTTTGCAACCTCTGGTCTAGATTAACTCTTCCATTTTACAGATGTGGGAAATGGCCTGTTCAAAGTCTGGAATTGTTCTCCAGGACTCCCAGTCCAAAACTTCCATCACTTAACTACACCTTCTCTCAGTAAGCAAACAATTTTAGATGACTTCAAAAAGAAAAAAAAAATTATAAAGCAACACTGATTTTTTTTAAAGCACAAGATAATATCATGAAAATGATGTGGTGAATCTGTGGGGGAGAAGTAATAGAATGCTCATGGCAGGAAGAATTTGAGAAGGGTTTTGCATTTGTGCTAAATCTTGAAGGAAGTGATTAATACAAATTCATAAGGAGGAACAGTAAGGCGAATTCAGTAGAGGGGAATAGAATAAAGAAAACACATGATTAATAATTTGTTAATGTACATGCAATACAGCACAGAGTATGGCTTGACTTAATCAGGGAGTAAAAATCATGTCACTATCATTCACTCAAAAAATATTTCTTGAGCTCTAACTGTGTGCTAGGCACTTGTCTAGGCCCTGTAGATACAGCAGCAAACAAGAGAGCCAAGGTTTGGTTTCTTGTGGACTGTTTTGTCCAGTGGCACAGACAGGTAATAAACAAGTAAAAAATAATATAAATATGAATAAAATAAAACTAAGAGATGTGACAGTAGCAGCTATGAATGCACATTAGAGAGGATGGTCAGGGAAGACTTCTCTGAGGAGATAGCAGCTGCACTGAGTCCCAAATGATGAGAAGAAGCCAGTCATGCAATAACCTGGGCAGACAGCTTTCAAGTCAGAGGGAAAAGCTAGTGCAAAGGGCTTTGGGCAGGAAGGAGCGAGTGAACTAAAGCAGAGTGAGCTGTGGCAAGTGCGGTAGGAAACAAGGTCAGAAAGATAGGCAGACACTTATTAGGCCTTGGTAAGGAGTCTGGAGTGAAATGAGGTTTCCCACAGGGAAGCAACATAATTTGATTATAAATTCTCAGTTCTTAACAAGAAAGTAGCATAATTTGATAAGAAAAGGAGGTAAATAACGGAAGTTCTTAAATGGAAGCTGATAAAATACAGTTAATTTTAGGGAATTGCTATAGATTCCAATGGGCAGAACAAAGATGAAAAGGGTGGCTGAGAGTCTACTCTGCCTGCCGAATGCAGAATGGATTGGGGTCAGGAGCTCTGGGTGGAGGCTGTGGACAATCCAGGGATAAAGGGGATTAGGATTCAGTCAGCAGTGGTGGAAATGAAGGAAAGTAAGTATCACAAAGAGAAAAGAATGGATTGATGCAAATTAGAACAACCAGAGGAGAAAAACTGTTGTGAGGAACTCTCAAGTTTCAGAGTTGGAGGCCATTTTGGGAGTGGCCTTGGTGACTAAGATGGGAGAAAATTCTATCAAGATACTAACTCTTAGGGGATCATGAGACATATAAACAACTAGAAATATAAAATTAAAGAGGCTTTGGGGGTAACAGGGTAGGACAGGAGAGAGGTTTGGAACTACTCTTTGTAACAATAGAAACTGAGGCTAATAGAGAAGCAGAACTCCCAGGAGGTAATGTATTTGTTTTGTTTGTTTGTTTGTTTGTTATTTGGCCACAGCAGTGAAAGCCCAGAATCCTAATCATTAGGCCACTAGGGAATTCCTCAGGAGGTAATGTAAAGAAGAGAAACAGGTCAAAAAACTCAACCCTGATTATATCCATAGCAAGGCTGAGAGTACAGTGTAACTAGGTGTTTGTTTTTTTTCTTTTTTTAATTGATCTGTTCAATCAAGGAAAAACGCACAAAGCCCATTTGTCAACTAGGGTTTGGGAAAAAATAGCTTGCTAGAAGCATGCAGCTATTCTACATCAGTGTAATAAACACTAATATGTTTTACTATAAGAAAGTGTTATTTGAAGCAAAATTTAAAGGAATACAAAACTTAGACTTGGATGGCTTCTCTCTCATTTTCACTTACTATTGATGATTACTTAATATTTGAATGTAAACCTGAGTGTTTTCCTAGAATCTGCAGCCTCTCTGTATAGTCTAGGAAGGCTGATAGTCCTGAACTTGAAAGCTCTCAGTTTGAAAACAAAACAAACCAAAATTTCAGGCAGACTTTTAAACTAGCTCTTTACTCTTAACATAGCAAAGCATTAATTTTATATTTTAAGAAAAAAATTTTAAAAATTTTATACCCACAAATGTTTATTCAGTGCTTATGTGCAAGAATGAAGAAGATATGGTTGTAAGCGCCCATGGAGCTTACAATTTCATCAACAACAAAAAAATTGTTCTTCAAAGTAGAGGAATTACTTTTAGCAGAGCAGAGAGTGAGGGTTAATTTAAAGAATAAGAAGTTGATTGTTTTATAGGAAGACCCATGGTATTGTCAGTTCCTTTTAAGAATAATCAAGCTCATAAAATGAGTGGAGAGGAAAAGATCAAGGAGCTATTTTCCCACTCAAAATGCCAAATTGTGCCTTCCTCAGAAAAATTCTGAGGAAATTTGCTTGGTCAATTAGGAAAATTCTAAAAGATTTCCTTCAATTATTTTATTTATTTTAGTTTTTGGCCACACCCTGCAGCATGTGGGATCTTAGCTCCTCCACCAGTGTTCACACCTGCACCTCCTGCATTGGAAGGCAGAGTCTTAACCACTGGACTGCTGGGGAAGTCCCTCCTTCAATTATTTTTAAAATGCTTTCAAATTTTATTGTTTTGATTTTGAGGAAAATCACTGCTGCTTTCATAAACATTAACATGTTCATCAGTGCTTGTCATGAAGAATTCAAACAATGAACACAGTACAAATATGAACATGAAAAAAATCATCTCACTTCCCACTAGTTCATAATGAGATCATCATTATTATGGGCAGAAAAACATCATCTGGGTGCTTATACTCAGATAGAAGGATAGATTAGAAGGGTAAAAAAGGAGACGGGAGATAGGGACATATTTTTATACAAATTAGGTTCTGTGTTGCTATTTTTAATAAAATATATTACATTTAATTGTATCTGAGCTTCACTGGAAGAAAAGAAAAACAAAAAGGCAAAAATAGAAGGGAAAGAAAGATGGAATAGAGTGTGAGAAACACCAGAAGCCTCTGAACTCTGGCCTCTAGTGCCACACTGCTCCGTACTAGGTGTACTAATCTGTGATTTAGTAGAGGTTTTTATTAGCTTTATTTATGTTATGTTAAGGTACATGTTTAACACTTCACTTTGATGTATTGCCCTTATTAATCTTCCATGTTTAATCCAGTTCAGTTATAACATATGAGATAGCTTTCTATCATGAGCATATATTTTTCCATTAATATATGCTAAAAACTAACAAAGATGATGTAGAATAGGCAGTCCTCTACATGGTTCTGACATGCGTGAGTTTCAGTACCGCACTTTAATTACATAACACCAGGGCCCCAATAACACAGTTCATTTTAGTTAGCATGCTATGTGGTATATTAACTGTGAGTAACTGCATAAAGTACAAACTTCGCTCCTAGCACTTCAGCACACAAATCACTATGTAAATAACAGATGCGCATCATGATCCATGACTAATCACATCACTTCCTCCAAAGTCTGTATGGTCACCTCACATCTGTTATTCAGTTCACCCAGATCTGTTTGCTATCACACAGATAGCAAAGTGTGCAGTTGCACTGCTTCCTTGTCTCCCAGAGATAAACCTCCGTGACATTGTACAGAAATGGTCAATCAAAAGAATGAATTGACCAACAACGATGAAAGCACAGCAAAGTACAAAAAGAGATAAAGCTGGAATTGAAATCCGAATGGGGATTGGGGCTATAGAAGAAATAGCTGACTGTGGCAATGTTGTCACTGCTCCAGTGTGAGTCCCTCTACGTATGCAGCAAGCAGCACTTAGTGAAGGCAAACTAATGACATTAAAGAGGAAAGTGGTTGGGATGAAAAGGATGACGATGTCCCAGAGGAAGTGAATCCTGTAAAATACTTCATATTAAGGAAGCTCTTGGAGACATGTCACAACATTGAACATGCAAAGGATAAAATGTTGGAAGCTGATCCAGACTTAGAAAGAAATATGACAATTTTGCCAAAGCAAGGAAAAGATGTATTGTAAGTTGTACGATAAGACAGTAAGTACTGCTGAAACTACTCTCGGTATGTTTTTTACAAGGAAGTAAAATACTTTAATCCTCAATGTTTCTAATGCTTTAAATTATAGTTTACTGAATATCTGTGTTTACTACTTTTTTCTTCTCCCTATACATTTATAACTGGCCTTAAGAGGAGTTTTAATGTTTTCACAAACAATTTTAAAGGTCTTGGAATAATCATAATATTTCCTATTGATTATGAAGATCACTTGGCACGGCTTCAGCTCGCATAGTCATTTTTACGTCCTATACTCCCAAGCAAAGTGAGATCTGCCTTACTTAATTACACCATGCAAATTAGCACTTAAATATATTTTGTCCCCATTTTGTGTATCTTGACTCCTCAACTGGAGTTGAAACTGCTTAATTGAGAAATAAGGCAAACCCTATTACTTCTACATTGCCTACTCCACCTAGCATAGCACTGAATATTTGGTAATGGCTTAAATAGCACTTATTGGCTTACTAAATAGCTACTCTTATGGTGAACAATAGGGATTTTATAAAATCTGAAGCCATAATAATAAATATTATTCCTTTTATGAGAGTGTAAGATTTACCCATTTTATTTTCCACTGTTAGGGCAACAAAGTATGGCTCCCAAGGTTGTGTATTCCTAGCTCACAGGTACACTGTTCCTTTGGTTGATGAGGTAAATGGTGGCCTGTGGATTTGCTTTGTACACAGTTTGTATAATCCCACAGGCAGCCCCGACTCCTACCCCTAGCACCTAGAACAATGCCTACCATACCGAAGGCACATGATAAACATTTATCAAATGAATGTAATTAGTAATAATTACTAGGACTGTGCACTGCACATTGTGCCAGATTTTTTATATATATTATCTTATACTATCCTTACCACAATCCTATGGTCCCCATTTTATAGATGAAAAAAGCTTGCCTCGGAGAGATTATGTGACTCACCCAGCAAGGGCCTACTAGAACTGGAATTTGAATATAGGGCTGTTTGATACCAATTCCACCACACTGCTAATAAACTGACATTAGTGACATCAAATGATGTGCAAATGGATTAGAGAGAAAGAGATGATGCAATTAAAAATCTCTTCAAATTCATTTCCTCTTATCCCAGGCCTATTCTGACAAGGGGAGAACTTCTCATCAGATTTATTTTTTTGCATAATTTTCCAGTTATAATTTCCCTTGTGACATTCCTTTTTTAAAAACCAATTTTTCGAAAGAATCACAAAAACTTATTTCCTATACTAGCTTAAAGCAGAAATGATTGTTTATTATTATTATTTTTTGCGGTATGCGGGCCTCTGACTGCCGTGGCCTCTCCCGTTGCGGAGCACAGGCTCCGGACGCGCAGGCTCAGCGGCCATGGCTCATGGGTCCAGCCACTCGGCGGCATGTGGGATCTTCCCGGCCCGGGGGACGAACCCGTGTCCCCTGCATCGGCAGGCAGACTCTCAACCACTGCGCCACCAGGGAAGCCCCAGAAATGATTATTTAGAACAGTCTCTATATTTACATCATTTTATGACGCTTTCAGTATATAAAAGAAGGTGTGTGTGTGTGTGTGTGTGTTTAACATCCTTTATATTTTAAGAAGTTCATGTTTTAAAAAAATCAGTTCCTTTTCTGCTTTGGTATTTCCCTACACAAACACTTTATAGGTACTTCTTGGCTAATAAACTAGTGATCACAGGAGGAGACATACCACTGTAACATAATACACTACATAAATTTCTATTAATTTCTTATTCTAGTAGCAACACATCAGATCAGCCACAGCAGGCTCTTCATGCGAAGGGTCAGGAGGCACATGAAACCTGAAGAGGCCATCATGGGCCATCAGAGACTGTGATGTACCTGGGCAAACCCACTGTTTTTTTGGAGGGCTGCTATCACTGTCAACTCAGCAAATGCCCCTGCTTCAAACTTGAGTTAGTTTGAATCCACTGTTGAACAGAACACGGTTTACTGTCTCATTTCTCTCTGTCTCCTCTTTGTGTCTGTCTCTCCCTGACTCTCTTTCCTGCTGTCTCTCCCTGACCACATCCCCCCTGCTGCCCCATCCCTTTTCTCTTCCCAGGATTCTATGCTAAAATTGCTTTTTAAAATCAGGCTTTTGTTCTTTGATATTTGTTCTACTTTTAGATTCTTACTGTATGTCTTACAATGGTCTTTCCTGGCTGTTCACTTTGCCTCCCTTCAAATCTTCACACTTGTCTTCCTTTCTCTCTCTCTCTCTCTTTTTTTTTTTTTTTTGTGTGTGTTTTCAAGTTCTAGACAGATGGGAGAGAAAAATATAAAAAACAAAACAGAGGTGGAAGCCCATCTAGGCCAAACTTAGTACATATTACAATTTTTATGACATTGGAGCTGGCAACATTCTGATTAAAGATCCACGACTTCATTCAAAAGCAAACGCTAGCTTAGTATAATATGAAATAATGTAGTATGAAATAATATAGAATAGAATAGAATAGAATAGAATAGAAATGCCATGATTCAAGGTGGAACTGTGAAAACCATACTTCCAAAAAATACTGTCTACTTTCCTCTCCATACAAGGTAGAATTTAGAGGGCAGATGCTCCATGGTGAATGGCAGAATGAAGAGGCATAAGACAGCAGTGTAGTTGTCAGGATTAACTCCTCTCTGGGAAAGAAGCCACAAGAGAAAACACTGAAACTCTTTAAAAGCAGTAGATCTTTTCCAGTCTCTTGAGACATCTATCAGCCTGCATGGCTCAAGAGAAAATTTTACTTGCACTCTTGTTTCCCTTTTCTGTTCTGTGCAGTGAGTGGTCTTTGATCCTAACTTCAAATCATGTACTAATTCTTATTTTAATTAAATTTGTCCTCAAAGTCAGGCATTTCAAAAGGATGCAACTTGGCCATTCTTCTTGTCTGCCTAGAACTTCCTGGTGTAACCTCTCTCCTCTGTATTAAACTGGGTAATATTTTCCCATGGGTCACTGAGAGGGTGCTAACTTTATTATTTTTTTTAATTTTGGTTTTCTCTATTCTCCTATTCAATATTCTGTCAAGTCCCTGAGTGAAATTTTTATTTCACACATTATGCTTTCCTTTCTCTTTAAACTAAAAGATCTGTTGCCTGAGCATTTAGTCAATGCTCCATTAAGGTGGTAGCTTGGCTTGTGCTCAGGACCTGAAACAAAGAGTTCTATCAATTGTGGTCAGTTAGTGGGGTTTTTCCATCAATATTCTCTCTCAAATACGTCACTCTCCTTGGGGCTTAAACTATATCCCCTCTGTACAAATTCAGTTGTTCAACAAATATTTATTGAGCAACGACTACGTGTTAGGCCTATAGATATTGTGGTAAACAGAACAAATAATTTCTTACCTTCATTGAGCTTACATTTTAGGGGGGATGACATTAAACAGAATAGTAAATAAAAGGAAAAGCAATATAAATTTTGATAGGTAAGTGCTATCACAGGGGAGGAAAAACTTTTCCTCTACTTTCTTACAATCTGTCGCTAGGACCTGCAAATTAAGCTGACAAATGACAGATTAAACAGCAGAAATTATTAACATATACATTTTATCTGATGTTAATAATTTCAGATGGCACAGAGGCTTCATAGGAAAGAGGTGAAAACCCTAAAGAAGCAGTTAGACTTGGGGGCCTATATACTGTTTTAACAAAGGGTGATAAATTGTGGAGAAGTAACTAGAGAAAGGAAAGGGGTTTGGGCTTCTAGGCGTGGTAAATTGTGGGAAAGTGACTAGGAAATATATGGGGGTGCCTAATGGAAGGGACAGGTTATTTTAATAAGACTTGTTTGTGAAGATTCATCTTGGTATCAACTCCTCATCTCCAGATAAGAATGTTTTGTTCTTTCTGGTACCAGGATGGCATCTTTTTCACTGGAAATTTATGCCCTGCTTTTAGGTAGAAATGGGGAAGGGCAGAGAGCCCTTCTTGCATCTGCTGTTTTTCAATTGCCTTCAGCTCAATATAATAAATATGGCCTAAGCAGTGTATTTAGAGGTGCATATTCTGATTCCCTCACTGTGAAAGCAGTAAATGGGTACTATGATGGGGTAGAGATGCACTGCTTTAAATAGGGTCATTAGGGAAGGTTTTTATTAGGAAATGACATTTGCTCTGAGAGCTAAAAGCTGATATCCTGGACTGTCAATTCAAGGTCCCAAGAAAGAAGTCTGCAGGTAGAGGGAACAGCATTGCTACCCTGTGGCAGCAATGAGCCCCAGAGGCTGTCTTGCTGAAGAAAAGAAAGGCAGCCAGAGGGGCAGAGGAGAGGTGAGCAAGGGTGAGTGTGGAGGAGGTAAGGTCAGGGAATCATCAGGGGCTGGATCCTGTGGGGCCTTTGTGGGCCATGGGAAGGAATTTGGATTTTATTTTAAATGCCATGGGAGACCTCTGGAGGGCTTACACTTAAGGGTGACAAGAGCCAGTATACTTTTAAAAGCTTACTCAGAATATGTGTGGAAAACAGATTTTAGGAGGTGGGATGGTAAATCCAGGAAGTCTAATTGGGAGGTGAATCAGTAGTCCAGGTGGCTTGGACTAGGTGGTAGCAGTAGTGATGGAAGAGTGTATAGATTTAAAACACATTTTGGAAGTAGAACTACCAGGATGTGCTGATGAGGTAGATAGATACAGGAGAAAGGGGAAAGGGAGGAGTAGAAAATGGCTCTTAAAATTTCGGCTTGACCACTATGGTGTGTTTCCTGAGACAGGGAGGACCAGCGGAGGAAGAGTTTGGGGAAGAGGAATGAAGAGTTCTGTTTGTGCGTATTCAGCGTGAGGTGCCTATTAGACATCCCAGGGGAGCTATGTAGAGCTTGGAGTTCAAGGGAGGTCGGCATCTCTTGCCCTTAAGTTTGGAGGAAATTTTACAGAGCAAATAGTGTAAGAGAAATAACAATACATCTATCTTGAAGTTAGAATTATATCTTCATTTATTAATGTTTGAGTCAACTGCTTCATTTTGGAAAGCGAATGACTGGTGATGGCAGGTTAATACAAGAGGAGGACACTTTTGACATTTGCTGTTAAATCAATGTAGATAGTATTTTTCAAAGCAGGATTCTAAGTGTTCATCTGGGAATGTTCCAAACGATTTCCCAGTTTATTCTGATGTTTGACTGGATTTAAATCCCAACTCTATCACTTACTAACCTTATGATTGTGGCAAGTTATTTAAGTTTCCACAGCACTGTTTTCTTGTGAGGAAATGGAGATAATATTGACCTCACAGGGTGGATTTTATCAGCGGCCTCTTTAGTCTTACGTGGACGTTATGTGAAGGGAGACAAGAGATTAGTGAAAGTTATATTTGCCTATGGCTCCCAAAGATGACCTAGATTCAAGCTGGATCGGCCCAAGAGGGGCCAGCTAAGGCGCTCAACACAGCACTGCAAGGAGGCCTCAACCCTATCCATCACCTCCTCCACTTTGAGATGCATTATGAGGATAGTGAGCCCTGCTGGCAACCTGGAGTGGATGATCATTTAATAAGCTCAGAGGAGGGTGTGGAGTTGATCCCTGACTCTAAGCCTGGGGCCACTAAGACTTGCCTTGAGAAAGAGACACATGTTTGTTATTCAGACTGATGCCCCTAATGCAGTGGTTCTCAAATTTAAGTGTGCATCAGAATCCCCTGGAGGGTTTGTTAAAGCACAAATTGCTGGGCCCCACTCCCAGAGTCTTAAATTCAGTAGGTGTTGGATGAGGCCCAAGAATTTGCATTCCAACAAGTTTCCAGGTAATGCTGATGCTCTGAGAACCATACTTCGAGAGAACCATTGCCCTCCTGCAACCCAGAGACCTAGGCTGTATGTGTGACTGTGACCTCATACTCTGTACCTGGTACAGGCAAGAGTTATCCATCTTGGCAACAATGTTAACAATGCATACAACAATGATGATCTCATACAACAATCCTCAACCTATGGGGAAAAACTCATCTCTAAACACAACTTCTCTCAGCTCCAGAGAGAAAATTAGAATCCTGGCTTTCAAGATCAATTGGATCCAAAACCCATATGAAATGAAGAATATAGAAAAGTAGAAAACTGCCTTAAAAAGCTATATACCAATCCAGGGCCTGGGACCCCTGCTGCCACCACAGTTTGCATCTAACCATAGGAATTGGGCCCAGGCAGTAGGCTGGACCTGAGCTACTACAGCTCCCATGTCCTCTCTGAAATGGTACCCTACCTCATGGAGATTGTGTGGGATACATTAAAAATTCCACCTGGGGCTTTCAATCATACCACAGGCAGTCAAACTTGGCCCAGAGGAAAGAAAGGGCTTGAAGTTTCTCTTAGTCCTATCCCCAAAAGACTATTTCATTTCTACTCTACAGACAACTAAGGGACTTTTGCTCTTTTGTGCATTCTGAATTTTGTGTCCTTTTTCTCCCCTCCTATCTCCTGAAGGAAAGTCATCATGTAGGTTTGCTCCATTTGGCGCCTCTGATCCTGGATTTTCCTGTCAGAGCCTATATTGTTCCCGTTGGAGGTTTTCTTGATATCTGACTGGCACCTAAATTTCCTGTCTCGTTGTGCCACAATCTACTTGACTTGTATTTCCCCTCCCACACATCCCTACTACTGCTCTCTCTGGCTTCTGGAATGAATGTCTTATCAGTCAGGTCAAGCTACATTATGCTGCAATAACACATGATCTTGATATTTTAGTGGTTTACAACAATGAACGTTGTTTTCTGATTTAATTTCTCATTCATGTTCTGTTCCACGTCATCTTTATTTCGGGGCTTGGACTGAAGGAGTAATCCCTACCTGTGACACACTGGTCATTTTACAGCAGAGAGAAAAGCAGTGGCAGAACCATGCAATAGCTTTGAACGCTCTGCTAGAAGTGTCACATGTCCCTTCTACTCACATTAGTCAAAGCAAGTCAGAAAGCCAGCCCTAATATTGGTGTGTGGAAAATATAATCTTCTCTCAGTATAATCCCTCCTGTAATATAATCCTCCCCTGCTGGGAGGGGCTGGCAGGGTGGAGCTGGACTTGTGTTTGTTTTTACAAACTGATACAAATTAAATTCTAACTTTATGGACATCTAGGAGATTCAAGTTAGCAGTGATCTGCTCCACCCTTCTTCCCTTTTTACTTTTGCAGCCTCCCTGTTTTCACTGGCCATTCTACCCATTTTCCTTCTGTCATTCAAGCCATAATCAGCTTCTTTGGACTCTACAAATTGATCTTAAACTTTCTTTGGTTGAGAGGTTGAGAAAGGGAAGAAAAGAAGTGAAACAGGGAGAAAGAGGAAAGGAAACTACTTTAAGAATCTTAAACCAATGTACTTTCATAGATTTAAACAAAACTATGCTCCACAGGAAAATTTCATCTGTCCAGCGTGGTACAGACTAATGACATTACCAGTTGTCAGTGGCCATCTTTTAGTCACTGCCATGTTTGCTGTGATCGTGCCTATATATGGGGGTACTTTATGAACCCTCTTGGCTCTGTTTTGTCCAGAAAGTACAAAGGCCATGGGACCGTTGGAAGAGCTGGTAAGAAGACACATATGGCTGTGATGGAAACCAAAGTGGAGAGAATAAACATTTTAAATGAGAAAATGATGAGAGTTGCATGTGTACAAGGGCTGAGTTGCTTCCCAGAAGGAATAGTTCTGAAGGACAAAGAGAATCAGGCAGCAATTGAAGAGCTGGGCTTTTGCAATCAAGAGTAATCAGCAAGAGATGAGGCACAGTGATTAACAAAATGGAAAGCCTTGCCCACGGAGATAGAGGATCAGAATCAACACAGATGTCCTTTAGCCTGTGTTAATTCAGGAGAAGGCCAAGAGTTTGTTTGAGAACTTAAAGGCTAAATATGTGTGGTAGACCAAGGCCAGGCCCGCCTACAAAATAAGTGGAAAACTCCTACACCCTGCCGCCCAGGTGTAGATAAGGAGTGACTGCCCCAGGCTGGGCACAGCAAGCATTTCAAGGTCTGGAATCTGGACATTAGCCTGAATGAAACAGCTTAGTGAGTAACTACATTTTTGCCTTATACGGTAGCATAAATTTTTTTCTGGTTGCTAATGTGTGTGGAGGTATGAAAGATAGTGAGTCCACACTTCTGGGCTCCCCTGACCTCCCAGACATCTCACTCTCTTCAGGCTGCCAAGACCACCACATTTATGATGTCTCTGTGAAAAACAAAGGAGGCAATGGACAGCTGCATCTGCCTTACCTCATGTCTATGCTTTGCACTGCCTACACGATGCTTTGGAAATAAATCAACGGTCAGCATCTTTGAACTGAACTCGAGATGTCATTCTTGCCCATTCTCTCACCTAGACCAGACTCCACGTTCTGGCTCTGCATGGGGTGAAAGTACTGCTGAGGAAGCCCCTGTTAAGAGCCACAAGTGATCCATTAGTTTAAGGCTGGGCCCCATCTGCACTGTCAAATGACTAGGTAAGTGCAGATATTATATCTGTGAAGGTCAAGGGATTACTGCCTCAAGAGGTTTTCAATGATCTATTCTGGTGGAGAAAATGCCCAATAGCACACATGTGTCAGTAGAAAGGGGGCGAATGATTTAAAAGTTCTGAGAACCATCTAACTCAGGTAGAATGTGCTTAGTTATTATAAGCTTAAACTCTTAGTCACATTAGACAGTGGCAATGCGTCCCAAATCCCACCCACTTGGTGTCTCCTTCTCCCTCTGAAAGTCTCTCCCCAGGCACCTTTACAAACCCCGGGGCTCCTTACACCACAATATGAATAGCACTGCCCTACCTTATGCAATATTAGTAAGTTAGAGTCCAAACTGGGACATTTTTGAGCATGAAAGGGAGCACGGCTGGTAATGATGCCAGACCACAGACCTAACTTGGGACCATCCTGGGAAAACTGGGATTACAGTCACCCTATAGATGTCCTAATCCCAGTATCTGCCTGCTGAGGCTCCTTCTGAAGGAATCCTGCTCTGTCCATAACCCCTGCTGGAGAGGCAGCCCCGGGCTCATCAGGCTGACCCTGAGCCACAAGACTGAATTCTAGTTGAGCATGCGACCCAAGGCTGGTAAATAACCCTGGGCTAGTGACTCTGGGAGACCTTGAGGCTTGGCTGGACACAACAAGCCTGGTCAAGCCGATTCTCTCTTTCATAAATCAGAAATACTGACCAAAGTAGCTGGGGGGTATGATGATTCTATCTTTTCTGCTTCCACACTGTTAACATGGGGAACAAGCACTGCCATTGTCAGTAAGTCACATCTGTCATTATACTGCAACAATTCTCAACTGCTAGGGAGTGGAGCGGGGAAGCGGCAATGTAAAAATTTCCAGCAATGTCTGCTAAAACCACAAATGTACACATCTTGACCAAGTAATTCCAAGCCTAGAAATTTATCTGACAGATATCCTTGCACATTTGCAAAATGATGTAGGTAGATGCTGTTCATTGCAGTCATGTTTTACTAGCAAAAGACTGGCCCCCCCAAAACGTTTAAATGTTGATCAATAGGGAATTTATTAATATATTATGTAGGACCATAAAATGTAAAAACTGAATGTACTAAATGGAATGACTTTCAAGATATATTAAGTGAAAAAAGCAAGTGTGAATAATATGCTACAGTTTGTGTACAAGGTAGGACAGAGGAAATGTTTGCGTGAGCGTGTGTTTTTTCCTGTATATGCAAAAAATAATAAGGATAATAAAGGTTGCCACCAGGGAGGGAAATTGGATGGCTGGGGAGTGAGTTGGAGAATTCTTCCTGGACACTTTCATACTTGTTGAATTTTGGACCATGTGAATTTATAACCTATTTTGAAAATGAGTAAATAAAATTAGAGACCTGGGATGTATGACAGCTCTTAGGTAGGAGGTATTTAAAAGAAGTTGTCTTAGAAATATTAACTCTATCCTTGCCAACAGGGCTACCTAGGATTTCTTTGGGCACAGTGGACTCAGGAACAATGAGATTTGGGGATTGGCAGTTTGGGGATTGGGTGACAAAGTCCTGACATCCAGCAAATACGTGCTAGGCTCTATGGGGATTACAGATATTAATAAGATAATTTACAGGTGCACAACAAAGTAAGTATAGTTAACACTACTGAACTGTACATTTTAAAATGGTTAAGATGGTAAATTTTATGTTATGTGTTTTTAACCACAATTCAAAAAACAAGGTAATAATAATACGAAACCAAAACAAAACAAAAATTTAGTCTTCTTAGAGCCTGGATATAATCCAGTATTTTGCCCATAGATGATGCTCAACAAATGGAATAGAACTGGCAGAAGAGAGAATTAAAATAATAAATTAAAACACAAAATGGAGTGAAATAATTGCAATGATAAAAGGATAAGCCAAGTGCTGAAAGAGGGGAGGAAGGGCCCATTAATTCTGATGAAGAGGATCAGGGGTATGCACATTGTGATGGAAAGGAACAAAATGAAGGTTTTTGGATCTTACAGTCCTGGGATCCATTCCTGGCTTGACTCTTTTTCTGGCTAGGTGACAATTTCTCATTGCTGCCTTGTATAAAGCAGTGATACTACCCACCTTTCAAGTCTACTGTCCCTTGTAAATGAGGTAACTCAAATAAAGCACCTAGTAAGATGTGTACTTTACACATGTTGGACCCCCAGTGAGATTCAGTAAGAACCTTAAAGGATGAATAGAAATAGACAGTCTGGAAAAAATCTAGGAAAAAAGTATCTCAACTCAAAGGACTATTATGATTGGGTGAGTCAAGCAAGAGAAGCCTTGGGATTTTCATGAAAAACATTCAGAGGACTTAAGTAACCTTTGAATATGGCTAAATGCCAGTGCAAGACCTGGGTCTCCTCTTTCCTTTTCATTTTTGCTTCTGCTAATTTTCTTCTTTTGATTTCTTACAGTTTTTTTTTTTTAAATCCTTCTCCTCCTTTCCTTCCTCCTCCTTTTTTCCCCTTCTTTTTCCTTTTTTTTTAATATCAGAAGGTAGATTCTATTCTGAAGACCATTATTATTTTCCCAGGTAGTTTCAAGGAAACTACAAAACTTTTCTGAAACAGCGTAGTTTCATAGGAGTTAAGACCTGGGAGGAACGTGCTTTCAAATTTAAAACAGGGAGGACAGAGTTATTTGCTCTACTGAGACATAATTTACAAAGGAACAATGGTAACATCTCCTGTGTACTGAGTACCTGTTAGGTGCTTCGCATGTGGTATTATTATTTCTCACAACTGCAAGGCAGATATTAGCCCCATTTTACAGAAGAGAAAAATCAAACCTGGAGAAGTTAAGTGCTTAGACTTAGTGGAACCAGGGTTTGAGCCCAAGTCTCAGTTCAAAGATCAAGGTCTTTCTTGTGTACTATCTTCCCTCCCCAGACTCCTTAATTTTCTCCGGTCTCCTGTCTCTAGCCTTCTAGTAATGCTTGCTGTCCTTAGTTCTGGAAGACATAGTCAGGTTTAACAGAAAAGAGTGCTTGAGATAGGTCATCTATATAAACTAGAAAAATGACAATAGTATTGCTATCTTTTTGTTGGTTCTGAGAGTAGAATTGTATTTAATAGAAGCCTAAGTTATTAATAGTTTATTAAAGTACATGAAAGACACAGGAATGCCTTTGATTCCACCAGATTCTCATAATGATTGATACTGAATCAGTGAATCCCCCTTCCTAAACCATTTTGTTTTTAATGCCTGAGGTCATATAGCTGGCCTCTTTCTGTAATTCCTTTTGCTTAAACCTACTATGCAGTGAACAGAATTATCACCATGCAGAAAAACATGGAGAGTGTGTCCTCTATACTCAGGAGAAAAATGTATTGTTTTGAGAATTTAACAACTATTGTACATATTTTATTCATTTGTTCTCTTAGTGACTATGTTTTTACACTGGTGGCCTGCTTTAAATGCTGGTGTGTTTTCTTTAATATTCCAAGTATTGTTTGTAAGGCTCAACAGTTTTTTAACTGGACTGTGGTCATGTCTGAATACAACTATAATTGGAACAACTTCTTGGGAAGTTCCTTTGCTTATAAGAGAAATGGTTCAAGTATGATAGTGTACAATTGCTTAATTACTCTTTGTTTTTATTTTTTATGAAATGCTTCTCTCTGGCTTATGATGTTCTGATGTAACTTTACCATTGGTGTCTACACACACACACAAACACACATATATCCCTACTTCTTATCACATTTCTAAGATAATTTTTCCCCTGGAGGAAGATAAGACTTCAATGTTGAAAGAGGAGGAAACTTATGGGCTTTTTGCTAGAATTATAGAATATTTGTTGTAGAAATGGCTTTAAAGAATATTTGTCTAAAACTTTCATTTTACAGATAATGACAATGAGACCCCAGCAGGCAAAGTTACATACCCAGCTAGAGGGTCACTGAGGCAGGATTGGAATCTATTTCTTCTGACTTCCAGGTTGAGATATGGTAGATTGATCAGAGGGAGCAAGCCTTAAAACAATTTGTGTTAAAGGTGTCACTTTGAAACCATGTTCCCTTTGCTCCTGGTGACCTTCTGCTCCCTCGTGTTTCCTTATCAGTACTTTTGGTTGAAATTTATAGCCCAGACTCTTCTGTGCCTTTCACCTGCCTGCAGCCTTTCTTTTATCCTTCCCAACTCTACTCCAATTCTTATGTGTACTGCTGCTTCTTCTTACTGGGCAAGTATTTTACAAACCTGCTCAAAATTCAAAGGGAGTCACTGAGAGAGGCATTATGTAATGCAAAAGACTAATGGTAAAAATTTAGACAGCAATGGAAGAGAGGTTTTTATTTGTTAATTACATTAATTAAGTACATAATGTTGGTTGGAAGAGGGGAGAGCTTAGTTGGAGAGTGGTTCTCAGCCTTTAAATAATAACCCTCTAGTCCACTGTGAACCACCAAACCATACAAACACCTTTGTATAAATTAAGCTTAAAATCCATAGCAAAAATGAGAACTAGGATTTAAAAGATTGCCCTTTAAGCCTGCAAAACAACTAACATTTTTTATAGTTCCTTACAGTTTACAAAGCACTTACACATTCATTTTCCTCTTTGGGCCTCAAACAACCAAGTGAGCTCAGTAAGGCAATCAGTGTTGTCATCTAGAGGAAAAACAGAGGTTCAAAGTTGGAGAGACTTACCCAGGGTAGACTCAAATCTAAGTCTTCTAATTCTATAAATCCCAAGTTCCTATCATCTGGCCACTCTGTCTCCCAAAAAGTCCAACTGCAAACTCACAGTTTTAGAAATTGAGGAAATTGGACCAAATCTGTTTAGAAGGTATGATGGTTAATTTTATGTAGCACCTGCAACAGGTCCAGGCTGCTGTGCAAGCTGCTCTGCTGTTTGGGCCACACGATCCCAGAAGGTTATATTGATATTACAAGACACTATTTCCTGGGTGCTGTGGCAGGTGAGGTCAGAACATGAGGCACAGATATGCACAATGGAGAGAACTTGGCTGGTTTGGGATGGTTCAAATACAACAGTAAACACTTGCTTACTTACTCTTATTTTTATGAAATGCTTCTCTCTTGCATACATACAGACAGAGATTTTATTGATGAGAAAGCTGATATCTGACAGTTACCTTCCTCATTTAAAACCCCAGTATGAGACTTCTCTCCCCACTCACAAGACCTAAAAAGGCCTCCTTCTGCCCTGTTCATCATTGGGCCTGGAAGAGCAAAGAAGAACAAACATTCCCTTCAGGACAGCTCAGTCCTAAAGAAGAGAAGATGCTGGGCTACTCATGGGCTGTTACTCTTTCCAAACTCAGATGTCGAGAGAGGAGCCAGGATGTTTACATTTATGGAGCTCCCTCCACACAGGAGGAGACGACAGGGGTGGGAAGACACATTCCACCCTACTATAAGTTAGTGAAGATTTCAAGAGCTAATGTAGGTGAAACACTTAGGGCCTGGTCCAGAGTCAGTACTTGATCAATGCAAGCTCTTTTAATTAGACATCCACAGACTTATTTCTGGTTCCAGCTCCTCCATTAACTGTATGATTCAAGGCAAGAAACCACATCTGTTTGGTTCACTGCTGAATGCCCAGAAGCAAGACTGCTGCCTTGAATAGCACCTGTAATACTAATAATAATTATTATTTTTTAAAATAAATTATCCTCTCTAAATTTGTTTCCTCACCCATAAAATGAGGAATTTGGTGTCTTGATGCCATTTAGATTTCTTCTTTGCTCTATTGATATACTTCTATAATAGGGAGTTGAAGCAAATCTCATACACAGTTTTTTTGTTTTTTTTTTTTAAAGATGAAAGGGTTTTCTGCCAGCATTGGCATCTAGTCTTTGCATATTGAATTCCAATATTCTGAAAGGGCAATTCACTTAGAATAGCAACATATGTATAATTCTCTAATAATGTTAGGGTTAATTAATTTTGCTCTACCCCCCAAATATCCCAGTCAATAGTGCCAGCATTTTCTTTTATTCTTTATAATTTTTCAAAAAACTTTCATTTGGGGGTGATAAAAAGCTTAACTCTATTAGTAAAATGTCTACAGCTATGCTACTATAAGTTCTTCTCACTTTAAAAGTTTAGGATTTTATGGAACAAATCCAATGTTGCCAAGCGTATAGAAAATTGTTTTAGAAAATAGTCTCCTCCTTGCCCTCTGAGCCAAAACCAAAACCATCCTCCAATTGTTACCGTATTAGAGATGAGAAAATAGGCTCGGGTAGTAATATGACTGGGGCACAAAGCCAATAAACGGCTGTACCTTGTTCTGAGCTTTATAAGGTGTCTTTGTATCTTATTACTATCTTATCAAGCAGTTGATACTTACAATCATGTGCCCCATCTTCCACTACACAGCTGGAGAGTTAACATGCTCCAGAAGAGAACATGCACAGAACATAGTAGAATTCTGAAATTTTCCATTAGAAAATATAAAACTCCTTACTTACATTTGCACAGATTTGCCAACAAAGACAAACATAATCAGTCTAAAGCGGACAGCCTCAAAAGGCACAGTGAAAAATACCACAGTAGGTGAATGAATTCAGCAATTCCAAACACAAATGTTCTTTAAGACTCAGATCTCCTTTATGCCCTGCTGTTTAGTTTGGAGTCTAAAAGACTATCTGTCTACTTTGTGTCTGACTTATTTTCCTGTCAGACAGGAACTGGAATTTGAACTTTGCCCTCCAAAAGCCAAAGGCCAACTAATTTAGAAGGAGACTCTCAAAATCAGTGATGGTTTCTTCTAGTTTCATTAGTTCTGTCTAAAGTGATTAAAGGATTTGATTCCCAGATAATCATGATCCTTACTGCTATTTTTACAAATCACATTAATTTCTATACTTAATTCTGATCACTTGTGGCATTCCTGAGGCAAGTCTGGATTCATGCAGCATTCCAACCTTGAGTGCCTTTTCAAGTTTCCAACAGAATCCTGTGCTGGTGAGTGATGATACCTTTATTGTACTAGCCCCAAGGTGTGGAAGTTGTTTCCTGTGGCCTAGACTCAGCCCAACCCCTCCACTTGTTGAAACATCTGCAAATATTTTGTTCATTTCAGAGGCATCTGACCACAGCTAGCCTCCCATCCGCATTGCTTCCTTTTTCCTGATTGCTCACGTAAGGCATCAATAATCTGGGAAGGCACTCAGCAAGAGAGAAACTGGGAGGGCCTAGGGATTAGAGTGAAGTGCTTGGAGGATAGTTCTTATGGGTTTTCTCTCATACTCATTCATTAATTGATTCATTCAATCATCACCATTTATTGGGTGGTACTAGGGCGATGCAAATATCAACAACAAGCAGTCTCTGTCATCGAACAGGAGACAATCTATTGTGTGCTACATTTATTGTCTCAAGTAGGGAATTATATTAATCAGCTTATAATAATAAACTATATCTACCAGGTGTCTTCTATCTGTAAAGTTCCACAATTGCTTTAATTCTTATCTTTGGTAGGCATAAGGTTTATAGAATCTTTCATCTGTTTCTCCACTTTGAAACTACATAAAACGGAAAGCAATACTCTCTAAAGGATTTTGTAGATAATGATCGTTAATTAATTTAAGAAATACCATAGGAATCTTTACTTGATAAGTGAAATGATAAATTGTGTAGTGCTGAGTAAACACATTCCTTCGTATGTTGCATTTGCTTTAGTCCTATATGTTAAACTACAAAACTATCTGCTTAACTATTATTGGAAAGGGACTATATTTTAAAAGATGCTAATGCAGTTGGATCATTTTTATGCATATTAATTCCATGTTTTAAAAATATATCTATCTTATGCACAAATTTGCACATTTTATTAAGTTTATTATAATCAAATCATACAAAGATCTAATTAACCCATCCCCTGAGTTGTTGAGCAATAATTATACCTTCAGAGAACCAGGAGATTTAAGGTGTATACAGGGTGGGGCCCATCCACCCAGGATTTCAAAACCACATGGTTCTTCAGGTCCTGTTGGGGCTTATCTATTTGCACGTCTCCCCTGCAGGAGTTTGGACTAATCAGGTCACTACATCTTGACTGCAGTCTCTACCACTCATTGTTTGCAACATGAATTAACATCAACAGACCACAGAGAAGTTAGCAATGGGAAAAGGAAAAGGCTTTAATACCAAGGTTGTCCCCAGGGTTCAGCAGGACATATATCCTCTATCAAGTCATCTGACATCAAATCCTACAAATAAGGGCAACCAAAAGGTTGAGCCATGTTGTCTGATGGTATCGTGTTCTCCGGTTGCAATGCAGTACTGAGCAACCTGTTGTGGGTTGACAGGTCTTCCAGTTTGCTAAAACGGAAAAGGCAGGTTGTTGCTCCAGCATTGTTTCACTTTTGCTGCAGAACATTCACACAGCATCATGCCTTGGCTAGTCTTCATTGATCTAGATTTTTTTAAAAATAAATTTATTTTTGATTGCGTTCGGTCTTCGTTGCTGCGCGTGGGCTTTCTCTAGTTGTGGTGAGTGGCGGCTACTCTTCGTTGCGGTGCGTGGGTTTCTCATTGTGGTGGCTTCTCTTCTTGTGCAGCACGGACTCTAGATGCGCGGGCTTCAGTAGTCGTGGCTCTTGGGCTTAGTTGCTCTGCGGCATGTGGGATCCCGGACCAGGGCTCCAACCTGTGTCCCCTGCATTGGCAGGCGGATTCTTAACCACTGCGCCACCAGGGAAGTCCCCATCGATCTAGATATTAATTGGACATCCTGGAAGCTGACGGGCTGGTTCATTTCTCCTTCAGCCTTGGCTTCTCCCCATCCCCCAGTGCTCCCTGTCTTGCGACTCATAACAGAGCAGTGCTATTAAATACAGTATGAAAATATACGTCAAGGGGCAGATGGGAGCTAGGTGCCTGAGAACTCTGAAGAACAAAGAGAGCCCCTGTGCCCTATGGTGCTTTGTTCAAATTTTTAAGAAGGCACCCCTTCCTCAGGTGGATGGTATATATCTTAGGAGGTGAAGCTAGGGGCTGGAGTTCAAAGCCTCTCCACCTCCTCTGCCAGGCACCATTATGCAGTCAACAAACCGCACAAGTGTATGGCGGCTGGGCAGAAAAGGTATGCAGAGACTTACAATGATAGCAGAGGGCATTAAGAAAGATGTGGGCAACTTTGAAATGAAGAATAATGGAAAACAGGCAGTACTGAGTGATTTCGTCTTACGATTTTCTAAATAGAAGAGGCTGATTAAGCATGGTATCTGCCTTCTGATTCAAGTTAAAACCACTTACCACTCTGTAGTGACTTCCTTTCCCTCTCAGGAGATCTCTTCTAACAGCTGAGATGACGAGCTAATTTTACTTTTACACAAGGATGTACGTACTGTATTACTATTCCTAAGGTGGTTTGCATTTAAATAGAGGCAAAAACATTTAAACATTAAGTAATCAATCAGTTTTGTCTGTTTCCTGCTCTATCCCCAACATCTATAACAATGCCTGGCACACAGTAGGTCCCTTAATATGTTGATTAAGTAAATCTCTAATCCTAGACTTTCAGTCACTGAGCATCAGGAAAATACACCAAGATGGTCTCTTGCTTTCAAGATTCCACAGATCAAATTAGAAAGTCATCAAAAATAAGTTTTCTTCTAGGCACTTCATAGGCCAGAGGTCTCAGCTCTCTTATAAAATACCAACACCACAAATACTACTCAAATATCAATTATTTAAAACTTCCATTGCAGGGAATTCCCTGGTGGTCCAGTGATTAGGACTCTGTGCTTTCACTGCTGAGGGCCCGGCTTCTATCCCTGGTCTGGGAACTAGGATCCCGCAAGCTACTCGGTGCGGCCAAAAATAAATAAATAAACATCAAACTTCCATTGCACATCATGAGCTTTTTGTCAACTGACAATAAAACGTCTATAAACCAAATAGATTACGTAAGGATGCAGCCTCCCACACTGTAGTTCAGTACTTGATAGACAAAGTACAAACAAACAAAAATTGGTGGCACAGTTGTATTTAAATATTATTTTATACTTTTCTAATTTTATATATGGGCCGTCATAATTGCAGTGTATTACTTATAATATTTGAATGTATCACCTTCCTCCAAAGATCTCAAAGCACCTTTGGTGAGTAAGGAATAGTCCTCCCCACACCTCTGGTGAAGGAGGTATGCTGTAAGCATTATTTCCATCATACCAGGATCCCACATGAGTCAGTGGCAGGGCTGCATTACTCAAGACATTTTAGTTCACAGCTCTAACCATCAGAGGACTGCCTACACATTCATTCATTCACTCATTTTTTACTTCATTCAAAACATTCATTTGATGCAGTTTGCTAGGCACTTAGGTTCAAGTCCCTATTTCCTTACTGAACTTGCATCATACGAACAATCTGTTAAAAAATTTTTTCTCATAACAAATATTTAAAATTCAGAGCAGAGATTTTTCTGCATTTTGTGATTAATTCTATTTGTTTCATAGTGGCATACCTAGCAGTGAGTCACATGTATACTAAGGAAATGACTGAAATACAAAAAAATTTAAAGATGTATCTCTCTTATGTTATGGATGTCAAGCATGTGTCTATAACATAAAGCTTTTTTATTTTTATGTTTGCCTGGTGAGCTAAATACTCACGCTTTCTGTGTCTAATTATAAGTGTCTGCTGTGTGTTATAGCTGAGTTGGTACAAGATGTTCAAGACCATGAAAGGATGAATGTAATGGCTTCCTCGTGTCATGGTCAATTTTTTTTTTTTCAGTTCATTTGTCCTTTTAAGTAATCATACTGTTTGTACCCTGACTCTCGTACTGAATTCACAATTATCCCTCTTGCCAAACCATGCCTCCTGACTTGACTGTGTAGACTGAATTTCATGCAAGCATATGCAAACCCTGTGCACCGCCTGTCGAACGAAGTAATATAAGCAAATTAAAGGCACATTTTAACGACTTTTGAGTTCCGTGTTTGAGTGGTTTTTAGACAGTTACCTACTGGGCAAAGTATAATACACCGATTCACAGAGGTCATCATCAGTGTGCGCCTCCCAAACGGGTTTGCTCATGGAATCCACCCTTAACTGTGCACGTCGCATTTTCTGGCCCCTGGAAGGGTCTGATTCACCCCCAGCTCCCTCTGCCAGAGCCGGCGCGCCGCAGAGGCCGGGGTGCGTGACAGGCTGCACTTCCCAGCCCTGACGCTGTGGTAACTGACTAAGCTCATCGCCGCTCGTCACGACACGCGCAGCCTCGGCGGCACGCGGCATAGCGTGAGAGGCGCCGGGGCCGCCGGCGCGCCCACCCCGAAGCCTTCGTGCAGACGCGCCTCGCCGCTCCTTGGAGACCCAGACTGCTTGTCACCATGCCGCCGTTCTCAGGCTGCAGAAAGACGGCCTCCGGACGTCAGCAAATAACCTGACCTCCCAGGCGGTAGCCTTCGTTCTTTTCAGCCTCGACCCTGTCCCTCACCGCCCCCTGACGCACAGCTGCCAACCCCCTCGGAGTGGGAAAGTACCGGGTCAACGTGGTCAGTCGCCCGGCAACGCCACTCGCCTCACGTGCGCCCCGGGTTCCCGGCAGGCGGGGCTGCGGTGGGGCGCTGGGGGGGAGGGCGCGCGACCCCGTTCCCGGGCGTCCCTGTCCCGGGGCGCAACATCGGTGGGGCGCGAAGCTGCTGTGGCTCGCGACCGAGCTCCCGGGCAAGGCAGGCAGCGAACAAGCGCCGGGGCAGCTCAGGAAGCCGACAGGTGTCCGCGGGGCGAGACCGATTCCTCGCCTGCGTTCCCCATCGCCCTCGTCCCGCCGCCCGTGCTGTTTGCTTTACAGCAGCGGAGCTGGGCACTTTTCGGCCTTAAAATGAGCGCATCAGCCGGTTGGGCTCAAGTCGGCGGCGGGGGCCGGGCGGAACCGGATTCTTCGCGGGCTTAGGCGGGCCGGGTCGGCACGCGAGGCGGGCACTTGGCTGGCCAGGAAGCCCGGGTGCGCGCGGAAGCGGCGAGCGCAAACCGCCGGGGGCGGGGCCGCGGGGTTGCGTGACCCTCCGCCCGGCAGCTGCACGCACTTCGTGCCCCGGTCCGCCCTCCTAGCCTCGCCGGCAGCCTCGCCATCGCGAGGCAGGAGCACAGGTGCAGGAGGGCGGCGCCCAGTTTCCATTTTTATAACCGCAGCCGGGAGAGGAGTCACGCTATACTTCTGGGACGGGGAGTGAGTTCACCGGAGAGGACACGGCGTCTCCTTGTTATCGGAACCTGGGTAACATTTGGTAATAAAACCCGCTCAGACAGGATGTATTAAACGAACTGGGAACCAGAGCTGCTCTATCAATAAGCAGTCGTTCCGGGGAAACTTTCCAACGAAAGCTTTACATTAAGAGTCAGGGCACACAGGTGCGGTTCGTGTGACATGCTATCACAGGAAGGAATCAGAGCAAGGACGGTGGCTTTGGGACGCAAATTTTGTGCACTCTGCGCAAGAATTAGTAACAGAGTTGTGATGCTGTGCAAACTGTCATTCCTCCTAGAAGCGTTCTTGCCAGTGTTTTATTTTAAAAGAAGAGGAGCCTGATTTTAATGACGTAGTAACTGGAGAGCCCTCTATTACATGTTGACTCGAGAGTCCCAAGGACATTTAAAAGGAAAAAAAGTGACTTCACAGGACGCCATAATCCAAGTTCCTTCTCAAGATCATGTGCGGGAAAAATGTTTTTTTCACTCAGATATCTGTTTATATAATTCAAATATTTGTTGATTTGTAGATAAATCAAGTTTGGAGAGAAAAACAAAAATATTAACACCAAGACAGTTTAACACACAAGACCACTCCAGTCGTCTAAGCTCTCAAAATTCCACATTAACTGATTTATTTAAAGTTTTATTTGGTGGATCTATGCATTTATTTATTTCCCTATTATTACCCTTGGGCCTGTGGTGCCTAGTTACACACACACTTGTTACACAAGTAACACACCATTATATAAGAGGGGTTTCTCCGGGGTTAGGATACCTATCATAAACTCCCAGAAAGCTCTTTCAGAAGACACATGTTCACCTCTCAATTTACCACATGTGGAAAGATAGCAAGATTCGCTGTTTAATTTTAAAATGTTCTCCCAGCTAACTCAGATTCTCACTTGTGTATGTAGGAACGTTTATTTTATCTGCCTAGCACTCTTCCTGTCTTCTGGGACAGAACTGCCCCTTCTCGGATTCTGCTTCTGCCTTACTCTTCTAGACATGTAATTAGAAAGGGAGGTGTCATCATGTGTGGCCTTGCCTCCCTGGTCACCACAATTGGTCAGGAGGCAGGTACATGTCTCCTCCTGGCTTCAGTGATTTGGTCAAGGAATCGGTGTGTAACTCAAGGTGTGCTAAACAGTCATTTCCTGGCATTTTTCTAACTGGAGGTTGGGAATAGAAGCCCCTTTTCCTCTTGGTGTCAAAACTGGACTGTCAGCCACCACTGCCCTGCCACATGCAGACACTGTAAAAGAGAAAGGAACCAACTTTCAGTAAGTGGTAGATTCAAAGGGCTGAGACTTTCCATGACTTCTTAGAGTTCCAGAGTTCTCAAAGCAGTCCTGTTTCCTGCTTTCTTGAAGCTTGGTTATTTAGCTCTTCTGTTGATTCTGTGAGGTACCTTGACATTCTAACAGAATATACATTGATAGTAATAATTAACAAAATGTATATTTAGAATGCTGTGTGGAATACGTTTTAAAAATTTATAACACTATTTGTAACTTGCTTTTTTTTCATAGAAAAGAAGAATAGAATTCACTGGGACATTCATCACCAATAAACTACATCATCATTTTAAACAGCTTCACAATCTTCTTGTTTGATAAGTCAATTTATTTCATTTTGGTATTTCAGATTTTTAAACATTATAAACAAGACTGTGATGAACACTAAATATATGTGCTAATAACAAAGAACTCTCCCAGAAGCTTCCAGCAGCCTTCTCTTGGAGAACTGGGTCATAGGCCCACTCCTGATTTAAATAACTGGTAAAGGGGAAGTGGCCAGTAGAATTGACCTAATCTGAGCTCATTCCTGGAGTTGGGCTGATTCACGTGTGCTTAGGGGTGGAGGGAGGGGAGGGGAGGGGAGGGTGATGAGGTCTGGATTCCTGAACAAAAGGAAGAAGGGGGAATCAGGTGTCCACTATAATAGTTTTGAACATTTCAAGGTGTTTAAAACATAATGTATTAAAATACATTAATTTTTTCACCCTAAAAGCAGTGTTTAAGAGTGCTAGTTGCTCTACACCATTGCAAACCAGGGCTACTATCATTACTTTAATCTTTTTTCACCTGTTTGATAGGGAATTCCCTGATGGTCCAGTGGTTAGGACTCTGCGCTTCCACTGCACGGGGCACAGGTTCCGGGAACTAAGATCCTGCATGGTGCAGCCAAAAAAAAAAAAAAAAAAAATTCAAATGTTTGATAGGTCTGATAATAATGTTTGATTTTAGTTCATAAGAAAATCTCTTTAAGATGATTCACAACTCCTTATTTAATGGTATTAAAATATTCTATTAATAGATATAACAAAATGACAGGAAAATTGCCCTAATTCGATTCTTATAAATTCCATAGCTACCTAAAATTATAGGTGCAGAATCATGAACTTCATCTCTATAAAAGTAGAATGAAATCACTTCTGCCAGTCACGTATCAAACATGTTAGGCTCTTAAGTGCTTCATTAGAATCTTATGAAAATCTCAGAAACAAGTAATAATTTCATTAAACAAGCAAGTTCTTTAAAAAGTTGTTTTTTAAATGCATAAGGCAGTTGTCTATGTTCGGTCTTTGAATTCATTAACATTTGTTATAGGCTAGATATTGGATGCTAAGGTTTAAAGAACTATCAGTGCCATATTTTTGAGCATCAAATGCATTACAAGAGTTTTAAGTCACTACCTTAGAGGTTTATTCTTTTTGTGTTTTTAAATATATTCATGAAAATAAGTCCTAGGGATGTAATGTTCAGCATCGTGACTGTATTGTATATTTGAAAGATGCTAAGAGAGTAGATCTTAAAAGCTGTCATTACAAGAAAAAAAATTTGTATCTATGTGTGGTGATGGATGTTAACTAGACTTGTGATTATTTTACAATATAAACAAACATTGAATCATTCTTTTGGATACCTGGAACTAATATAATGTTATATGTCAGTTATATCTCAATTAAAAATAAACATATTCGTTTGACAAATATTAAACTATATTTGGCACGCAGTACATTTTTGGGTAAAGCTCTTACCAATAGTGAACAGGCCACAAAAGAATACATTTATGATCATCAAAAGTTTCACTGTTGAGCTTGACTTTTAATATTTGAAAGTAGATGTTTTATTGCTTTAAGGCCTAACTTGTCTCATTGGAAATTTTGTTCAATAATCATATTCTTAGGGCTAAAAAGAGTTCAGTACACAATTTATTTCTGCACAGATGACAAAACATTTGAACTCCTAGAGAGAAGCTCTATTTAAACATTGTGACCTTCATTTTATTAGGTACTCTAGTTTACACTGCACATGTGATGGATTCAAAAATATACAGAGTCTAAACCCACAAATAGTATTTTGTGTTCAAGCCACCTCTGGACCAGAGTTATTTGGGGTTCAAAATAGACAAAGCAGTTTTACAAAGGAGTCTAACTATTGATTAGCAGTTAAAAAAAACAGAAGAGAAAATCCTATCCACATTTTGGTGGGAATAAAATGTGGTAAGTACAAAAAGCAGGTGGTCACTTGTAGCTTTTTCTTTTTTTAATGAAGCTGTATGGGAAAAGTTATGAAAAAAGTAAGTATAACACAAAGTTACATTTCCAGAATTAAATACTTCTTGGGTATTTACATGTGACATCCATAGCAGGCTGAGGTCCCGTGGATACTGGCTGGCTGGCAGAGTCAGCTAACCCAATACAGGAGTCCCAGGTGCTTCTGCTTACACTCATATTCGGTCCAAGTATACTTTAGCGCTCAAGTGTTGGGTCATGCCCTTGGCCACTTCCATCATTTGAGTGAGAGTAAACAATAAATAGGATCTGGCTGAGTTATGTTTGGAAAGATTTCTCCATAAATGAGACATTGTGTATGAAATGCCAGGAAAGAGCCCAGTAAATGTTAGTTTTTTAAAAATTCTGCACTTGCATTGGATGGAACCCAGAAATAGCAGTGAAAAGCCATTGTTGCTTCCAATCTGGGAAGCCCGTCTGCAACGATTTTTTTCAAACTCTTGAGGATCTCAGTGTTGTGTTGTACTGTGTTCTGATTCACAGGATAACAAAAAAGTTGGGCTAACTGTAATTTTGTCATGCTCCCTTTGTACAGTTTTGAGCTCACTTTAAAATAAGCAATCTTGGGTAGACTTCCTGGTCTTTGTATCAGACTTGCAGACAAAGTACCTATCCTCCCAAATGCTTTTCATGTGGGCACAGGGAGAGGAGAGGAGGGGGCATAATATTACTTACCAGAATGAATGGGATGAATGACAATGCCTTGCTGGATAAATATCTTAGGTAAATTCAAATTCATAACAGAAGCATAGACACTGTGTTCTCACAAATGTTAATGCTGCAACACAAAGGTGTGCGGACCATGTGGAAAGCCCTAGTTTATCACTTTACAGAGACTCTACTTCCAAAACTAGGGAGTATTTTTTTTTTCCCCCCCGCTCTCAGGGGTCATTGACCCACAGGAGAAAAATAATAATAAAGGGTCACAGAAGGGGTTAAAAGGAACTCAATTTGGTTCTCACTGATTATTTTTAAAATATTTTTAAAAGTCACAATAAAAAGTGAAACTTACCTAGTTTAAAATTTAAGAAGAGGATAAAACAAAACTTTATTCAGTATGTCCAATGATGGAAATGCTTTAAATTCTGCTTCAGTTCCAGTATGGCCCGTAATGGGGTGGGGAAAAGGACTGGAAAAACAAAAGGGACAAGGATAAAAAACCTGGAGAGGTAAAGGGAGAGACTGAGACCAAGAAAGAGTCAAGAAAAAACACACACCAACAATGGGAAGAGGCTTTTTGGATTACTTTTTTTTTTTTTTTTAACTTTTTTAAAAACCTGTTTTGTAAAACCCTGTTACAACTCTTCATCTTTATCTTTTTTTTTTTCCTTCCAGGCAAGGCTTTGCGGGGAATCCTGCTGTAGCACTAGGGAGCGAAAACAACAGGTTCTCTTGCTTGCTCCCTGCAGGGGTGGGGTGGAGGGGGTGTGGGGGGCGAGCTGGTTCCTTATATGGAGTGAGGGTAGGGGTGGGTCTGTGGTGTTCAGGAATACAACTTTTCACTGCTACTCTTTTAACAAGGTCTGTTCTTCACAATTTATCCACTCTGTTTATCCTGTAAATTCTTACTGGGTCTACCAGTGTTCAGCAGAACTTTCTTTGATGATGAAAATGTTCTATATATGTGCTGTCTCATGTGGTAGTAACATGTGCCTACTGAGGACTTGAAATGTGGCCAGTGCAATAAAGGAATGGAATTTGAAATTTTATTTCATTTTAACCAAATTAAGTAGTCACATGTGCCTATCTTATTGGACAGTGTGAAGGTCTAAGGGACATTTACAGTGGAAGGAAAATCGGTCTCAATGTCACTGTACATATGAATAAGCACAGGTGAAATGAGACCACACAATGAATTACAGCCTTGCAGCTGGATCTTCTCCCATCCTTAAAGTGTTTCCTTATCATATATACAAAGTACTCAATAAATATTATTAATGCTAATAATCATACAATAGCCAAACTAGCCTCAGAAGAGTGATCTTGCTTTAGGTGTGCAATTTCTGTTCTAGATAAAGCACTCCATGGATCTGGATGCTAAACCCCCTAACCTAAACCCCCATTGTTACAAAATGAGAACAATCCTACTTCATTGTCCCTCCAAGAAACATGCTGAGGATGAACAGCTCTGAAAGTTCTTTGCATTTCTCATAAACACGCTGTACTTGACCACTTCTTTGGCTGTCCTCTGCTTCCCTTAACCCTCTCTTCCATCCTCTAATTATTGCTTATCTTTTCCAAATGAAGAAAGATGCTCTCTTTTAGGGAGTGGAAACAGAAAGTCACTGGTAGACGTTGGGGCAAAAATATCAATCAGGTTAAGTGTATTTTGTATTTTCTTTGTATTTACTCAACCTTATTTCATTCAATAGTAGTAAGTCTCTTACCCGCCTAGCAAGCTGCGAATGTTCTATTTCTTGGAAGGGCTGCATTTCGGACCTCATAAAATCCTCAGAGGAGAGATCTGGACTATGAACGAGTTCCCTGCATGGATTCAGTCACTGAGCATCACCCCAGCCTGGTATGCAGTTGCTTATTACGTAGTAGGTCATCCATAAACACTTTCTTTTGAACGAAGAAAGGAAAGTAAGTCACGTGTAAGGGTGGGCAGCCTTCTATAAATTGTGGACTAGCGGGTCTCAAGATATCTTTTGAACTAAGACTTTCATCTTGACTACTTTTGGACTAGTATGAAAATTTTACTAACACCTTCCCAATTAACTTGCCCTCCCTGCAATGACTGAGACCAGAGCTTCCCTTTACACCCATGACCTCTACAGGCATCTCTCTTCTTTCCGCTCGAGAACAATAATTGCTGCGTCAGCCACAAGGACTCTGGGGCCTGACGTGAGAGGTAGGCGGACTTTGGCCTCCACCTCAGCCAGCGTCTCTCCAACCCGCCGCACAGCTGGGAACGTCTCCCTCCCCCACTCCAGCCCGCCCTCCCCTGCCTCGCCCTTCTCACCCATTGCTTCCCTCTCACAGCCCCCAGCGTAAACCCAGCCCTTTCTCCGAGCCCCGCCGCGAGATTTCCCGCCTCCGCGCAGCACTTGGGAGCCCGGGCGGCGCCCGGGAGTCCCGCTTCTGCGTTGGGGAGCGGCGTGGGCGTGACGTCATCGCGCCCTGACGTCAGGCCGACGTACAGCACTGTGTCCTGGGAGACCGGGAAAGCCGTTTCGCACCCGGCAGAATTGAAGTCTAGGTGAGAGACAATGGAAGGTTTCCTTGAGCCCTGGGATGACCCGGTCCCCGGGCGCAGTTCCGGAGCGGAGGCGTGCTGGCCCCCGGGGAGAGGGCCGGAAAGCCGAGCCGTGGTCTCGCGCCTAGTGGATGGGCCCGGCGCCTAGCCTCTGACCCCAGCTGCAGCCCCTGTAGTGTCTCCGCAAGCCCGCCGGGCCCGACGCCCTCTTCTCCCCGCGAGTGCGCGGCTCGGCTTGACCCCGCACCCTCCTCCTCCTCCTTCGCCTCTTCCTGCCACCGCAGGTCCCGATGGAACGGGGTTAGAAAGGGACAGATTTCAAAACCCTTGCAGCCGTTTTGGCTGGACTTGCAGTTGGTTTCTGTTTGGAAAATCCCGCCTCTTTAGAAAAGTCTTAGGACGTGAACTTCCGCTTCACCTGACCCTGACCTACTCATCTGTGGGTGATTCACACCAAGGGAATAGTTCTTTAGGGAAGGGCCTGAGAGCTGAACGTGAGTTAATGGCCCAACGTGACACTGGTGTCAGGAAGGGAATCGGAAGTGAGCAGTCGGGGACGTGTCTGTATTTTTGACATCTGCCTCGTGATCCTGTCAGAGAGGTGGTTCACAAATACCTACGCGGCTGATGCTGGTTATCACCTCACCTCCTGTCTAAGGGCAGTCTACAAAGTGTGTAATGTGAGAGAATAAAAGGGTCTCTTTTGATAAAAAATGTAAAACAATGCAAGAGCAAATTAAAAATTAAAAAATTTCCCTCTTGCCTAAAGGGAAAGAGACCTCTTGCCTCCCTTTCTTGGGAAACCTCTTATTTGTGAGGGCTTCCTCTATTCCTTTAATATGTATGCACATATTTTAAAGACCCAGAATGTTCTTCTGGAGCACCTGGGAGCCATTTCTTTAAAATGTAAACATCAAGGAAGATAAGGCCCCTATCTCCATATTACCTTGAGAGTTTCGTACTTCTAGTAACCACCTGCTTTGTCATAGAGATATGTATTCCTTAGAACAAACGCTCTTAGCTAGCACAGGTGGCTACTTCAATTACCAGTTGAATTGAAAACAAACTATGAAAGAGAGTACAGCAAGCTGTGTTGAGGACAAGTTATCATTTATCTTGAGAACATTGTATGTAATGGAGTGTATCCGTTTGGCTGTATTAAAAAGAGTGGGATTTCCTTCTGTCTTTGTAATCTCATTAGCAGATTAGCTGTGCTGTGCATCACAGTCTAGTTAAATGCTTATTCAGTAATAAAATTGTTTTCTCTCTGCATCATGGAGAGATTTTCTGGATTGGCAGGATATTTTGTTTTTAATTTTTCCTCAATAATCAGACCTACCAATTTTTCCCACTCGGTATAATAAGGCCACAAAATTGGAATAGATTTAGAATAATGATACTGTTCCACTATACCTTGTTTATAGTGTCTCTAGATCCATGCTCTCAAATGAATTTATGCATGAAATTTAAAAATGAGATTTAGTTGGTAATTTTAGGAAAAATTCTGCTCCCAGTAGAGTTTAATTAAGATGATGCCATCTTATTTTACTGATGGTGAGCCCATTGTAAAATGGCAGAAATGAGAATAATGAGCTTTCTGTGAGGAATGAGCTCTTGCCACATCACCATGACAGTCTGCCAAACATCAGATGATTATGTACTTGGCCATGTGGGCCTATGTTAACTACATCAGTTAACTTTACCCCCCATCCCCGCACGCAGAAACACATTATGTTGATGTCAGAAGATAGCCCATTAGCTATTTGTTTTAAACAGCAGCTCGTTAAAATGTGGAGCTCTGTGCTACCACAGGGGATGGGAAATCCTCTCTTCCACCAATACTCGCACAATTAAAATACTGCCTCTACAGGAATTTTTGTCAACTACGATTTTCCTGGCACCTTGCTATGTTGCTGGGGTTACTGTCTCTGATAGAGTACTATGCCTCTTCAGTCTCTCTTTGTCAAAATCTTGTCCTGATCAAAAGTAAACCACCTCAGGTAGCCTTCACTAATTCCCTACTCCCATGAGAAAGATAAGACATTTTTTTTCCTGAACTTCTAGATTTGTTCCTTGTCTACAACTCCTGGCCCTCAGGCCTTCTTTCCTGCTATGGAATTGTGCCTGTATCATCTTACTCTGCTGTCCCCCTTCACTACTCCTCTGTCTCTCTCTCTCTCTCTTTCTATATATACATATCTCTCACTCCTGAAACTGGACTGTCTATTCTTTCTCCACATTTGGGAAGGATTTTAAAAAAAGAACCCAAAGTGCCCCTTCATTCATCTTGCGTGGTTTTATGAAAGTAGTGATAGAGTTTTGTATTGAATTGTTTCATTAGAAAATGAAAATCTTTTAAAAGTAAAACGTCTGCATAAAAATTATGTAAATGTCCATCTGTGGTAAAATTGGCACTTGGCTTCTCATGCTTTGATGACTCTTCTGTTCAGTGCCTGCATATCATACTTAACCTGATAACTCTAAATATCTTTTTCTGCACTTCATCATTTAAACCAGCATTCATGTCACAATTGCTTTTCTTATCTGCTGAACTAAAATACTCTATTTAGATATTTTTTCTAGCAGCTTTTCAGAAAAAACCACTTTCTTTTAAATGAAATAAATCGATCCGTTTAAAAGTTTGTTATCCTTATTCTGTATTTGCAAAGCAAATAACTAGTGGTAAACCACCACAGAAGTTACAATTAGACTATAAAGTTCCAAAGAGAGAAAGTATTATTTCTAATTCAGTACTCTCTCTCGAGGTCTTTCCTGTTCTATTGGCCTCATAACTAACTGAAAAAAACCCATTTGTACCTTTTAACTTTGAGTTGATGAAACAAACATCTGTTGAAACAGTTATCACCATTGATCCCCAAATACTCCTAGGAATTTATTTCTTTTAATTTGAATTTTCTTCACATTGTTTTAATTCTGACTATCACCATCAATGTTTTTAGATTATTTTACTTCAGAGCTCCCTCAGTATATCTTGAGAAATTATGGATCGTCACATTCCCATGCATGCATTACCTGAAGAAATCCAAAAGGTATGATATTATGTTATTACAGCACAACATTAGGAGCATTTTAACAGATAATTCTAAAACATGGGAGAATGAATTCAGAGGTTTTATATTTATTTTAGTCAGAGGATCTGCAGTGAATTGGTGGGGTAAGGAAGGGAATAATTATAATGGTCAAAACTGTAGAATTCAATTCAGTGCAAAGAATGTTCAGCCTGTGAAAGAAGAGATATATAATTCTGGCATGGTATTTGACCAGGTGTTTGTGGACCTCTTGTGAAAAGAGGGCTCCAGCAATGGCCAAATACTATATTTAGATATTTTTCTAGCAGCTTTTCAGAAAACAAACAAACAAAAACTAATTTAAAAAAAATCAACTGACATTAATGGGTCTGTTTAAAATTTTAAGTGATATTTATTCTATATTTGCAAAACAAATAATTAGTAGTAAACCACTACAGAAATTATAATTAGTTTGTAACTTTTTATGATGCAAAAATTTTAAGTGTGTCTCTCTATAAGGGTCTGTTTCAGTTTCACCTTAATTCTTATTTTACCGTGTTTTAAGGCCTTACATATATATCAACTCATTTAATCTGGTTAACAATCAATTCTTTTTCACCGTTGCTGTGCTACTTTCCTCCCCGTTAATTTATAGCTGTCCTCAGGCAAAAGCATTTCTCCCATGTTTAGTTTGGCAATGCATACATTGCTAACAGCATAATTAAAAATATATCTCTTTGAAACTGATTGACAAATTATGAATTAAAACCTCAAACCTTAACTGTCATTAATCATTCAGTTTTTAAAGTAAATCTATAGTCAGCTCTTAATTAATCGCCAGTCGTTAGTTTTTAATTAAAAATTGCAGTCAGCTCTCAGATATGCTTTTATCCTTTGTGCATGTTGTTTTGGGCTGCCTGTTAACATTAATCATGCCATTGATTTAACTTGATGCTTACTTCTACTGCATGTTCTTTAGATTTATGTAAATGGCAATCTAGCAGTAACTGGAAGGGAAGTCCAGTTACTAGATAAGACCTTTTAAACCATTGCATTTAATTTGCTTCACCTTTTAAGTATGAGAGAGTAAGCACAGAGGGAACTCAGCTCTGCTATGCCTACCTGAGAAATGGTGCCTAGATGTGTTTGAAGACATGGAGTGTCCTATCTCTCCCTCAACTCAGTTACTTCCGTGTACTAGCCTGTGTGGTAGAGATTAAAAGAAACAAAACAAAACAATCTGCAAGAAACAATACCCATACTCAGATACTAGTCATCTGTCAGGAAGCAGATATATAATGACATGAAAAAAAAAAACCCTCTAAAAGATAGTGTTTGATTTAAATGTCACATAAGATAGTATCTTCTCTGAAAATGGAGAAGGTAGGGAGAGGAATCCCTGAGTATTAGGATGGTCAAGGGAGGATCTTTATGCAGGAGATAGAACTGGAATTGGCCCCTGAAAGCTAAATATTTCTAGAGACAGACAGGGAATAGGGCATTCTGGGCCTAGAGAACAAAAGCTTACTGGTGAGAAGAAACTGGCCAGGTTACAGAATGTTTAACAACGTAAGTGTTTTAAATGCGTGAAAGAGTATGTATTTATTTTAACAGAGTTTTTATGACTTGAAGAATGCGTTTGTTTTTTTTTAATGTTTAAGTAAATTGTTTAAAAACGCTAAAACCAAGCATTTTATAAATATGGTTATATTCTTAAAGCTTGAATGGCAGGCAGCTGTCCATATAGTGCAGAGAGGTGAGGAGGCCAGGAGCAGCTCAGTTGCCTAAGGTCCTGGACAAGTGAGCTGATAGTAGCCCTTGGCCTGCTAAATGTTTAGAGTATAAAGTGCAGCTTTGCACTTTTTCAGACCTAAGTTAGATACACTTGTACAACAAATATTTATCAGGTGCCTATAATGTGCCAGACACTGTTTTGTGTACTTGATGATAAAGCAACCAAAAATATGTACATGCATCCCACAGCCTATTAAAGCTAAGTCTGAGCATGTCAGTTACTTGTTTTCCATAACTTCTTACCTATATTTGATTCCTCTAGATTGTCCGTAATATAACTGGTTAAATTGTCTAGTGATCAGCCAGTATATCTATTTAGTCAGCTTGCATACATCATTCTATACACAATCATGTTAGATAGATATATAGCTTATAATAGTAATAGGAGTACTTCAGATTACAACCATTTCATTATTCAGATAAAACAAATCTTTGTGTTTCATAATGGCTTGGAAATTGTGCTACAGTTCTTTATTGGATAGAAAAAGACATGAGGTGGGTGGATCAGTGTACAGTGACAGAGAGGTCTTTCAAAGGCTTTTTTTTTCTTGTTCTTTTGTTAACTTTTTATGTTAGTTTTTATGCTGGCTATTCTTTCTAGAGAAGGCCCTGCTGTGTTTCCTTTTTTTCTGTGTGTAGTCAAGGAAGGTTAGTGTAGAAATCAAGGAAGGGAAGGGAAGGGGAGTCTTTCCTCTTTATTTCTTTCTGTACTTTTGCTGTATGATATGGAAATGGGATGGTTGATGAAATACATGAGATATGTGATAAAGGAAATGAAAATGGCTGTACTACACTGTACTACTAATAGTAAAATAGGTAGCAGTAGAAAGAGTTGCAAGAAAAAGTAAATGTGTGTGTGTGGGGCAGGGGGAGATGGCCACCAAAGGAAAAGTGTGGAGAAGAATGCTGATGATAATAAGCTCTAGTTAGAGAGTCCATTGCCTGATTAGAAAGCGAAGATTGTTAAATCATGCCCCCCACTCCCTGCCCAGTCTCATCTTAGGGAAGAAAGAATAAGATAATCTTTTGACTATCACTCCCTAATCTTTTTGCTTTTTATCACAATTTCTGATTGAGCATAAAACATGTTTCAGGTTCCCATTTCCCCAACTGGCAGAAAATGTAAAACAGGTCCATGGGCTGGACGGCAAGACCATACTTAATCCCCTTTGCTGCTAGACTCCACAGCTTACTTCTATATGTACTTAGATCATATCTATAAATCTACTCTCTAGACTAAGCTGACTCCTACCTGTCTCTGACCTCCGATAAGCAGTAGCTTTGCTAGAATTTTCATCTAGCATTCTGAAAGCAGAATGTACCTGTAATGATAGTATAGTTCTGTGTTTGGGATTTTATTGCCACAGTTTAAAACTAAAACAACATTTATAGATCAGCAAAGTAATAATTCTACATCTCTTCGCCCTTGAATGTCCACCTATTTCAGAGACATATGGACTCCTCTTTTTAGAAAAAAAGCAATGAATAACTTTCTTTTTTGCTGTTTTTGCTAGAAGACATACACAGAAGTCAGAACAACCTCAACAAATCAGTGGAAAAATCACTTATTTTGCAAAAGTAGAACTGACCTCTTTTTTTTTTAAATGGTGACAAAATGAGCACTTGTAATAGGATTTTAGCTTCAGGAGATATTTATTACCACAGGACACAAAGTAAAATAAAGAGACCGGAGTTATTTATTTTGCAAAACAGAAGTGGCAGTGCAAGGGCTGGAGAGCACACTGTTCTTTCTGGGATAACAATCCCTTTCCCTACCAGTAACAGCTCATTTTGTCCTGTTTCAGTAAAGTAATCTTAGTACTTTGGAACTTTGAAATTTATTCAGAATAACAGTTTTATATTTCCAAGCACAGATTGTCATTGCCAGAAAAAATAAACTTAATTTTCCAGGTCATTTTGGGCCACTGTGGCTAGGGACAGATTTTGTGTTCAGTTAAAGTAGAGAAAAAAAGAGAAAACTGTCTTAGAAACATTAGTGCTAGCATCCTGGAAGAGTAGTGATGTGTGTATGTGTGTGCAGTATATGTGTTGTCTTTTTAAGCAATTGTGCTTTTGAAACTAATGACAAAAGAAACATAGGTGTGTCATGTATAATTTGTGTATGAAAACAACGTTTCTTAAAATTGCTCAATAAAATTTCTTTATGGATTAATCTCTGGTATTTTAGTCCCAGATTTGCATATATATATATATAGCCTTAAACCATTATCATTATTGTCAACATTATTTTTTTTTTCAGTGATACATATACATGTATCTATTCTTTTTCAAATTCTTTTCCCATTTAGGTTGTTACATAATACTGAGCAGAGTTCCCTGTGTTATACAGTAAGTCCTTGTTGTTATCCATTTTAAATATAGCAGTGTGTACATGTCAATCCCACACTCCCTAACTATCCCTTCCCCCTAACCTTCCCAACTGGTAACCAAAAGTTCTTCTCTAAGTCTGTGAGTCTGTGTTGTAAATAAGATAAGTTTGTATCATTTCTTTTTAGATTCTGCATATAACCGATATAAGATATCTCGCTTTCTCTTTCTGGCTTACTTTACTCAGTATGACAATCCCTAGGTCCATCCATGTTGCTGCAAAGGGAATTGTTTCATTGTTTTTAATGGCTGAATAATATTTCATTGTATATATGTACCATAACTTCTTTATCCATTCCTCTGTCAATGGACATTTAGGTTGCTTCCATGTCTTGGCTATTGTAAACAGTGCTTCAATGAACATTGGGGTGCGTGTATCCTTTAGAACCATGTTTTTCTCCATATATTTGCCCAGGAGTGGGATTGCAGGATCATATGGTGGCTCTATTTTTAGTTTTTTAAGGAACCTCCTTACTGTTCTCCATAGTGGTTGTACCAATTTACATTCCCACCAACAGTATAGGAGGGTTCCCTTTTCTCCACATCCTCTCCAGCATTTGTTGTTCGTGAATTTTTTGAAGATAGCCGTTTTGACTGATGTGAGGGGATATCTCGTAGTTTTGATTTGCATTCCTCTAATAATTAGTGATGTTGAACATCTTTTCATGTGCTTCTTGGCCATCTGTATGTCTTCTTCAGAGAAATGTCTATTTAGGTCTTCTGCCCATTTTTTGATTGGGTTGTTTGTTTTGATGATATTAAGCTGCATGACCTGTTTGTAAATTTTGAAGACTAATCCCTTGTCAGTCACATCATTTGCAAATATTGTCTCCCGTTATGTGGGTTTTCTTTTTGTTTTGTTTATGATTTCCTTTGCTGTACAAAAGCCTTTGAGTTTAATTAGGTCCCATTTGTTTATTTTTATTTCCATTATTCTGGGAGATGGATCGAAAAAGATATTGCTGCGATTTATGTTAGAGAGTGTTCTTCCTATGTTCTCCTCTAAGAGTTTTATAATCTCCAGTCTCACATTTAGGTCTTTAAGCCATTTAGAGTTTATTTATGTGTATGGTGTTAAAGAATGTTCTAATTTCATTTTTTTACATGTGGCTGTCCAGTTTTCCTAGCACCATTTATTGAAGAGACTGTCTTTCCTCCATTGTACAGTCTTGTCTCCTTTGTTGTAGATTAATTGACCATAGGTGCAGGGGTTTGCTTCTTGGTGTTCTGTCCTGTTCCACTGATCTATATTTCTATTTTTCTGCCAGTACCATACTGTTTTGATGACTATAGCTTTGTAGTATAGTCTGAAGTCAAGGAGCCTGATTCCTCCAGCTCCATTTTTCTTTCTCAAGATTGCTTTGGCTATTTGGGGTCTTTCATTTCTCCATACAAATTTTAAGATTTTTTGTTCTAGTTCTGTGAAAAATGCCATTGGTAATTTGGTAGGGATTGCATTGAATCTGTGGATTGCCTTGGGTAGTATAGTCATTTTGAAAGTATTGATTCTTCCAATCCAAGAACATGGTATATCTTTCCATCTGTTTGTGTCATCTTCGATTTCTTTCATCAGCATCTTATATTGTTCTAGTTTTCTGAATACAGGTCTTTTGTCTCCCTTAGGTAGCTTTATTCCTTGGTATTTTATTCTTTTTGATATGATGGTAAATGGGATTGTTTCTTGAGTTTCTTTTTCTGATCTTTCGTTGTTAGTGTATAGGAATGCAACATTTCTGTGTATTAATTTTTTTTTTACATCTTTATTGGAGTATAATTGCTTTACAATGGTGTGTTAGTTTCTGCTTTATAACAAAGTGAATCAGTTATACATATACATATGTTCCCATATCTCTTCCCTCTTGCATCTATCTCCCTCCCTCCCACCCTCCCTATCCCACCCCTCCAGGCGGTCACAAAGCACCGAGCTGATCTCCCTGTGCTATGCGGCTGCTTCCCACTAGCTATCTACCTTACGTTTGGTAGTGTATATATGTCCATGCCTCTCTCTTGCCCTGTCACAGCTTACCCTTCCCCCTACCCATATCCTCAAGTCCATTCTCTAGTAGGTCTGTGTCTTTATTCCTCTCTTACCCCTAGGTTCTTCATGACGTTTTTTTTCTTAAATTCCATATATATGTGTTAGCATATGGTATTTGTCTTTCTCTTTCTGACTTACTTCACTCTGTATGACAGACTCTAGGTCTATCCACCTCATTACAAATAGCTCAATTTCATTTCTTTTTATGGCTGAGTAATATTCCGTTGTATATATGCGCCACATCTTCTTTATCCATTCATCCGATGATGGACACTTACATTGTTTCCATCTCCGGGCTATTGTAAATAGAGCTGCAATGAACATTTTGGTACATGACTCTTTTTGAATTACGGTTTTCTCAGGGTATATGCCCAGTAGTGGGATTGCTGGGTCATACGGTAGTTCTATTTGTAGTTTTTTAAGGAAACTCCATACTGTTCTCCACAGTGGCTGTATCAATTTACATTCCCACCAACAGTGCAAGAGTGTTCCCTTTTCTCCACACCCTCTCCAGCATTTATTCTTTCTAGATTTTTTGATGATGGCCATTCTGACTGGTGTGAGATGATATCTCATAGTAGTTTTGATTTGCATTTCTCTAATGATTAATGAAGTTGAGCATTCTTTCATGGGTTTGTTGGCAGTCTGTATATCTTCTTTGGAGAAATGTCTATTTAGGTCTTCTGCCCATTTTTGGATTGGGTTGTTTGTTATTGAGCTGCATGAGCTGCTTGTAAATTTTGGAGATTAATCCTTTGTCAGTTGCTTCATTTGCAAATATTTTCTCCCATTCTGAGGGTTGTCTTTTGGTCTTGTTTATGGTTTCCTTTGCTGTGCAAAAGCTTTGAAGTTTCATTAGGTCCCATTTGTTTATTTTTATTTCCATTTCTCTGGGAGGTGGGTCAGAAAGGATCTTGCTGTGATTTATGTCACAGAGTGTTCTGCCTATGTTTTCCTCTAAAAGTTTGATAGTTTCTGGCCTTACATTTAGGTCTTTAATCCATTTTGAGCTTATTTTTGTGTATGGTGTTAGGGAGTGATCTAATCTCATACTTTTACATGTACCTGTCCAGTTTTCCCAGCACCACTTATTGAAGAGGCTGTCCTTTCTCCACTGAACATTCCTGCTGACCATATGTGTGTGGGTTTATCTTTGGGCTTTCTATCCTGTTCCATTGATCTATCTTTCTGTTTTTGTGCCAGTAACATACTGTCTTGATTACTGTAGCTTTGTAGTATAGTCTGAAGTCAGGGCACCTGATTCCTCCAGCTCCGTTTTTCTTTCTCAAGATTGCTTTGGCTATTCGGGGTCTTTTGTGTTTCCATACAAATTTTGAAATTTTTTTTTTTTTTTTATTGCGGTACGCGGGCCTCTCACTGTTGTGGCCTCTCCCATTGTGGAGCACAGGCTCTGGACACGCAGGCTCAGCGGCCATGGCTCACGGGACTAGCCGCTGTGCGGCATGTGGGATTTTCCTGGACTGGGCTACGAACCCGTGTCCCCTGCATCGGCAGGCGGACTCTCAACCACTGCGCCACCAGGGAAGCCCCCAAATTGTGAAATTTTTTGTTCTAGTTCTGTGAAAAATACCAGTGGTAGTTTGATAGGGATTGCATTGAATCTGTAGATTGCTTTGGGTAGTAGAGTCATTTTCACAATGTTGATTCTTCCAATCCAAGAACATGGTATATCTCTCCATCTATTTGTATCATCTTTAATTTATTTCATCAGTGTCTTATAATTTACTGCATACAGGTCTTTTGTCTCCTCAGGTAGTTTTATTCCTAGATATTTTATTCTTTTTGTTGCAATGGTAAATGGGAGTGTTTTCTTGATTTCACTTTCAGATTTTTCATCATTAGAGTATAGAAATGCCAGAGATTTCTGTGCATTAATTTTGTATCCTGCTACTTTACCAAATTCATTGATTAGCTCTGGCAGTTTTCTGGTAGCATCTTTAGGATTCTCTATGTATAGTATCATGTCATCTGCAAACAGTGACAGCTTTACTTCTTCTTTTCTGATTTGGATTCCTTTTATTTCCTTTTCTTCTTTGATTGCTGTGGCTAAAACTTCCAAAACTATGTTGAATAAGAGTGGTGAGAGTGGGCAACCTTGTCTTGTTCCTGATCTTAGTGGAAATGCTTTCAGTATTTCACCATTGAGGACGATGTTGGCTGTGGGTTTGTCATATATGGCCTTTATTATGTTGAGGATAGTTCCCTCTATGCCTACTTTCTGCAGGGTTTTTATCATAAATGGGTGTTGAATTTTGTCGAAAGCTTTTTCTGCATCTATTGAGATGATCATATGGTTTTTCTCCTTCAACTTGTTAATATGGTTTATCACATTGATTGTTTTGTGTATATTGAAGAAACCTTGCATTCCTGGAATAAACCCCACTTGATCATGGTGTATGATCCTTTTAATGTGCTGTTGGATTCTGTTTGCTAGTATTTTGTTGAGGATTTTTGCATCTATGTTCATCAGTGATACTGGCCTGTAGTTTTCTTTCTTTGTGACATCCTTGTCTGGTTTTGGTATCAAGGTGTTGGTGGCCTCGTAGAATGAGTTTGGGAGTGTTCCTCCCTCTGGTATATTCTGTAAGAGTTTGAGAAGGATAGGTGTTAGCTCTTCTCTAAATGTTTGATAGAATTTGCCTGTGAAGCCATCTGGTCCTGGGCTTTTGTTTGTTGGAAGATTTTTAATCACAGTTTCAATTTCAGTGCTTGTGACTGGTCTGTTCATATTTTCTATTTCTTCCTGATTCAGTCTTGGCAGGTTGTGCATTTCTAAGAATGTGTCCATTTCTTCCAGGTTGTCCATTTTATTGGCATATAGTTGCTTGTAGTAATCTCTCATAATCTTCTGTATTTCTGCAGTTTCAGTTGTTACTTCTCCTTTTTCATTTCTAATTCTATTGATTTGAGTCTTCTCCCTTTTTTCTTGATGAGTCTGGCTAATGGTTTATCAATTTTGTTTATCTTCTCAAAAAACCAGCTTTTAGTTTTATTGATCTTTGCTCTCATTTCCTTCATTTCCTTTTCATTTATTTCTGATCTGATTTTTATGATTTCTTTTATTCTGCTAACTTTGGGGTTTTTTTGTTCTTCTTTCTCTAATTGCTTTAGGTGCAAGGTTAGGTTGTTTATTCGAGATGTTTCCTGTTTCTTAAGTTAGGATTGTATTGCTATAAACTTCCCTCTTAGAACTGCTTTTGCTGCATCCCATAGATTTTGGGTTGTCGTGTCTCTATTGTCATTTATTTCTAAGTATTTTTAAATTTCCTCTTTGATTTCTTCAGTGATCACTACGTTATTAAGTAGTGTATTGTTTAGCCTCCATGTGTTTGTATTTTTTACAGATCTTTTCCTGTAATTGATACCTAGTCTCATAGCGTTGTGTTTGGAAAAGATACTTGATATGATTTCAGTTTTCTTAAATTTACCAAGGCTTGACTTGTGACCCAAGATATGATCTATCCTGGAGAATGTTCCATGCGCACTTGAGAAAAATGTGTATTCTGTTGTTTTTGGATGGAATGTCCTATAAATATCAATGAAGCCCATCTTGTTTAATGTATCATTTAAAGCTTGTGTTTCCTTATTTATTTTCATTTTGGATGATCTGTCCATTGGTGAAAGTGGGGTGTTAAAGGCCCCTACTATGAATGTGTTACCGTGGATTTCCTCTTTTATGGCTGTTAGTATTTGCCTTATGTATTGAGGTGCTCCTATGTTGGGTGCATAAATATTTACAATTGTTATATCTTCTTGGATCTATCCCTTGATCATTATGTAGTGTCCTTCTTTGTCTCTTCTAATAGTCATTATTTTAAAGTCTATTTTGTCTAATATGAGAATTGCTACTCCAGCTTTCTTTTGGTTTCCATTTGCATGAAATATCTTTTTCCATCCCCTTACTTTCAGTCTGTATGTGTCTCTAGGTCTGAAGTGGGTCTCTTGTAGACAGCAAATATATGGGTCTTGTTTTTGTATCCATTCAGCCAATCTGTGTCTTTTGGTGGGAGCATTTAGTCCATTTACATTTAAGGTAATTATCAATATGTATGTTCCTATTCCTTTTTCTTAATTGTTTTGGGTTCGTTATTGTAGGTCTTTTCCTTCTCTTGTGTTTCTTGCCTAGAGAAGTTCCTTTAGCAGTTGTTGTAAAGCTGGTTTGGTGGTGCTGAACTCTCTCAGCTTTTGCTTGTCTGTAAAGGTTTTAATTTCTCCATCAAATCTGAATGAGATCCTTGCTGGGTAGAGTAATCTTGGTTGCAGGTTCTTCTCCTGCATCTCTTAAATATGTCCTGCCACTCCCTTCTGGTTTGCAGAGTTTCTGCTGAAAGATCAGCTGTTAACCTTCTGGGGATTCCCTTGTGTGTTATTTGTCGTTTTTTCCCTTGCTGCTTTTAATATGTTTTCTTTGTATTTAATTTTTGACAGTTTGATTAATATGTGTCTTGGCATATTTCTCCTTGGATTTATCCTGTATGGGACTCTCTGTGCTTCCTGGACTTGGTTAACTATATCCTCTCCCATATTAGGGAAGTTTTCAACTATAATCTCTTCAGATATTTTCTCAGTCCCTTTCTTTTTCTCTTCTTCTTCTGGAACCCCTATAATTCGAATGTTGGTGCGATTAATGTAGTCCCAGAGGTGTCCGAGACTGTCTTCAATTCTTTTCATTCTTTTTTCTTTATTCTGCTCTGCAGTAGTTATTTCCACTATTTTATCTTCCAGGTCGCTTATCTGTTCTTCTGCCTTAGTTATTCTGCTACTGATCCCATCTAGAGTATTTTTAATTTCATTTATTGTGTTGTTCATCGTTGTTTGTTTCATCTTTAGTTCTTCTAGGTCCTTGTTAAATGTTTCTTGCATTTTGTCCATTCTATTTCCAAGATTTTGGATCATCTTTACTATCATTATTCTGAATTCTTTTTCAGGTAGACTGTCTATTTCCTCTTTATTCATTAGGTCTGGTGAGTTTTTATTTGCTCCTTCATCTGCTGTGTGTTTTTCTGTCTTCTCATTTTGCTTATCTTACTGTGTTTGGGGTCTCCTTTTTGCAGGTTGAAGGTTCGTAGTTCCCGTTGTTTTTGGTGTCTGTCCAGTGGCTAACGTTGGTTCAGTGGGTTGTGTAGGCTTCCTGGTGGAGTGGACTAGTGCCTGTGTTCTGGTGGATGAGGCTGGATCTTGTCTTTCTGGTGGGCAGGTCCACGTCTGGTGGTGTGTTTTGGGGTGTCTGTGGACTTATTATGATTTTAGGCAGCCTCTCTGCTGATGTGTGGGGTTGTGTTCCTGTCTTGCTAGTTGTTTGGCTTAGGATGTCCAGCACTGTAGCTTGCTGGTCGTTGAGTGAAGCTGGGTGCTGGTGTTGAGATGGAGATCTCTGGGAGATTTTCACCGTTTGATATTATGTGGAGCTGGGAGGTCTCCTGTGGACCAGTGTCCTGAAGTTGGCTCTCCCACCTCAGAGGCACAGCACTGACTCATGACTCCAGCACCAAGAGACTTTCATCCACATGGCTCAGAATAAAAGGGAGAAAAAGTAGAAAAAAAGAATTAGTAGAAGAAAGAAAGAAAGAAAGAAAGAAAGAAAGAAAGAAAGAAAGAAAG